>NC_140123.1:37658665-37956635 GCF_964035555.1 Netta rufina | reverse complement strand
CAGAGCTGTTTTGCATAGATCTGAATACACTAAAAGGCTACAATAAATTATGGAATTTTTAAGTATCAGACTCAAAATCCTTCAGGTTTCCCATCATTGAATTGCGAACTGTTTCCTCCACTGAAATAAAGAGTAGAAAAGTTTTGTTAAACAAGTTGCCAAGTACATTCTTCCTATATGCAGTGAAGTAACACCAGTGACAGCTGTGCAATCACTGCAATCACTTGTAATGATTATGTGCCTTGACTACATGCTTTTTGTTTACTGTATGCTTATAGTGCCTAAGTTGACTGAGGATATGTATAGAGACAGAGGGAGCTGAATACTGTTAATGACATCGCTACAAATCATAAAATGGCAATGCAGAGTGATTTGGTTTGAAACCTTACTGTGCTCCTCCACTGTAACTGAAAGTCCTTGGTCAGAACATATTTAGTCCTTGAGAGATGAGAAGATACAAGCTCTGGCAATGCTTGAAAGGTTTTTGAAGATAAATCAGGTGGTTAAAGAGGACCTGTTGAAGAAGTTATGGAGAAATTTGTTTAACATTCATCGCTAGAATGAGGATAACATAGGAGAAATTTTATATAAGATAGATAAACATGTAGATGATACATTTTTTTCTCTTAAAAACAGTCTATGTGTTCACTTCTAATAATATGTTTTAAGAAAAACATGTTCTTGCCTTTTCAATGACCTGAATATTCCAAATTAATTGCATATATTAAGGAAATGGATGTAGACAAAACATGTGGCCTATCAGTTATTATATTAATAGAAGAATTGCTTATGACTCTCTGTCAAGAGTTATGCAGTGGTGAAACAGGTCATAGCTGAGACAGATTAATTTAGAAATCTAAAACAAATATCAGAGAGAAGTCTGTTCTGATAGCCCCATGGCACTACCTCTTTTAAAGAGTTACGTAATATCTTAAAACTTGTTACTTTTTAGATATACAAAATGAATTTTAAACCATAGTGCTAGGTGACTAAAATGGGAAAACATGACTTTCAATTTTTAGATATATTTCACTTTGACATGAACAACTTGAACAGCTTCTGAAAATCCATCATACATCTCAAGTTGAACATGCAGAACATGAGTTCTTCTGTAAGAAATTTGGACTGAAGAAATGTTAAAAGAATCCAGACATCAATTTTCTCAGATTTCCTAATTGTAGCAGACTGAAATAATAAAAGTTAAAACAAACAAAAAACAACAAGAACAGAAACCATGGTAATGAAGGATGGAATTACTATCCTCATTTTAAAACTCTTTTATTTATTTGCCATCATTATGATTTGCAGTTTGAAAAATATATATATTTAATTTAAACACAAGCATAGGTTATTTGCATTGTTCTATGAGAAATGATCTACAGCCAATAACGCAGGCTCAGGTGAGGATCTCAGTGAGGTATTTTTATTGGTGATCGCAATGGTGAGCATCCTGCAAGGAGGAGCACACAGCAAAAGTATATCATGACCTTATATTCCTTATTACCCATTATGGTTTTTTATTTTTTTTTTCTGGTTTTAATGATTTCTCAGTGCTCATCTTGTTTTTCTCAGCTATCCTTATTTTGGGACAGTGGTACCTTCCCCTTATCTGCTTAACATACTCCCCACTGTTATGCTACTGTCATGCTTGCACTATCACTTCTTAATATGCAAGGTTAGTGGAATTTTCCACTGCAAAAACACATTCTAATGCAAAAACACAACTTTTTTTCTCACACTTCCATACCTGTTGCAAGTCAATAAACAGAACCAAGTTGGATGAGTTTCATATCTTACGTAGTAAGTGTCTTTTTCACTGAGATTATAAATGTCTGTGCCTGTTATCCTTGGAAATTTGTATGAATCACATTTACATGATAAGCTGTGTTCTACTGATAAGTCAACAGCTCTCCAGAATTTCCAAATCTTACCAAAGCTGACTCAGAAACTGAGTCTCGTAATTATTTTAAATAAATAAATAAATACATGTGTGGGGGTGTTTGTGAGGGGAGGATGGCGAGACAACATCAACTGTCAGTGTACACCTGGTGCTATATATCATCCAAACTATTTCTAATGCATGCATTTTATTTAAATTAACTTGCTTTATCCTGGTATGTCTCTTCACTTCTCAGTGCAAAAAATATGGCTACATGCTATCCACTCGTTAATGATCAGCAGAAGTGTAAAAGTTTGAAACATTTCTAACAAATTTTGCTTGAAATAAATAAATAAATAAATAAATAACTCACTAACTTTACACAAAAACCTGTAGTGTTCTTTTGACAGCAAGATACAATGTTTCTTTTTACTTGTACCTAAAACTTGCTTTCAGATTTACAGATCTATCCCTCCCTACCACTGAAGGGATAGAGAAAAATACCACCTGTGCACCCACTTCATCCAGTAACTGCCCCAGTCCCCCGAAGTCCCTTTTGATAGGCTTCAGGCTTTTTCTCAGCAATTTCAGGGCTCTTCAGTGAAAATCATGGTGGCAGAGGGGGTTGCACTGAAAGCACATCAGTTCATTCAACTTAAATTAGCAAGACATCTGTGTTGCTCTGGGAATTAATCTTCTTCAAATAATCCATTTCTCATTGCTGTTGTCTTATTCTATTTTGAAAATAAGCTTTAAATTCTTAATATGTATTTTAGTCTTTTGTCCTTGAAGAAATTCGTTTCAGGAATTAAACGTTTGAATTGAATTTATGAGATATGTCTTTTCTGGGATTTTATCTAATAGGAATAATGGCTAAAATCCACAAAGTGCAAAGTGTTCTGAATCAGTCTTCTATATAGACAAATAAATGCAAAAATGATGCCAAGAAATGGCCATCCTAACAATTTATGGAAGTGAAACTACCAGAATATCTAAAAATCAACATACCTGTGGTATTTTATCACCTTCAGAGTTTATCACCTCTTCCTGGTTTATCACCTCTTCCTGATGTCCAGCCTAAACTTCCCTGCCTCAGCTTAGTTCCTGTAGGTCTTATCTCTGGTGTTTACAGAGTCACCTGCCTCTCCACTCCCCCTCATGAGGAAGTTGTAGACCGCGATGAGGTCCCCCTTCAGCCTCCTCTTCTCCAGGCTGAACAGGCCCAGTGACCTCAGCTGTTCCTCACGTCTTCCTCTCTAGGCCCTTCACCATCTTTGTCACCCTCCTCTGGACACTCTCCAACAGTTTAATGTGCTTCTTGTACTGTGGTGCCCAGAACTGCACACAGTACTCGAGGTGAGGCTGGACCGGTGCAGAGTAGGGAGGGACAATCATCTCCCTCAACTGACTAGCGATGCTGTGCTTGATGCACCCCAGGAAATGGTTGGCCTTTCTGGCTGCCAGGACACACTGCTAGCTCATATTCAACTTGCTGTCAACCACAACCCCCAGATCCCTCTCTGTGGAGCTGCTCTCCAGCGTCTCATTGCCCAGTCTGTACATATAGCCAGGGTTGCCCTGTGGCTATACGTACAGAAGAAACAACAGAAGTGTCTTTTAGTCCCATACTGTTTTCTAGGTTAATACATTAAGTAATCATGAAAGAAAAAATCAGGGTGTCATGGAAGATGTCTTAAAATATGATAAGTAGTAGTAATAATGATAATAATAGTAATAATAATCTAGTGTCTCAAAGAATCTCTGCTCTCACAGATTTACACAAAACACAGATTCTGAAATAATTTAGTGTTTCTAAGGGTATCTGTCTACTCTACATTATTTTTGTCCACCACCTTTACATCTCAATTAATTAATGGAACCTTCTTTTTCTTTTTCTTCTTCTTGCAATGAAGTGAATACTAGGCAACATGCAGATAAAAAACTCAAACCAATGAGATAAAAAAAACTGTACTAAAAGTGGTTTTGTGTGCCTCTAGAATGACAAGTGTTAAAGTTGACAGATAAACCTCCCTATCTATGTTTAAGTATTTTTACTATTTCCCTGGGTATTAGAGAATAGTATGTAACGATGCATATGATAGACTGGGGTTTTGCAGCAGGGACATGTGAACTAAAGTTATTGTGGTAGACATTGAACTTCTTTTAATTCAATGCCATTGTGTTGCACTTTTTATATGCCATTTGTCAAAGTTTCCTATGGGGAGTAGAATAAGAAGACAGAAACAGCTCATGTATCTTAACAGCCCAAAATATGCTTGGCTGAGTGAACTTAACAGTGATGTGAATGTCAGGAAAGCTAACAGTATGGGAGAACTTCTGCCAATACTTGGCAGTTACTATTACATAAAATTAGCATAAACAAACAAATTAGAATTATTTATGAAAATCTGTGTCCAACAATATAGCCACCTTAAGAGTTTGCTGTTAACTTTTAGAGAACTTCTACTACTTTTTTTTTTTTTTTTTTTTTTTTTACTTTTAGACATGTAGTAAGTCATAAAAAAAAGTATTTAATTGGACTACTTATTACTGCTTGTTGCATTTTTAGTTATACACATATAACTAATTAAACTAACCACAAGACCTTGGCTGAGTTTAGAAAGGGTATTCTTTTCTACCTATAATAAGGTTTTAAGAGCATGAGACTCCTGATCAATTTTGCATGACTTGACATACACAGGACCTTTCAAAGAATTCCAAGGGGGGGAAAAAAAAAAAAAAAGATTCCAATGTATTAACATGAGACAGAAGGAAATTGTTCAGACTTCTACAGAGTCCTAAGTACTTTGTCCTTTTGTTCTTAAAAGTAATTCTCTTGCTTCCGAAACAAATAAGGTATGAGCATCTCTTATACTGCCTTCTCTGGGCATGCATAAATCTAATGTGTAACATTGGCTTGGAAAAGACTTAGAAGGTCTAACTCTCCCAGGCTTCCTAGGTATATGTTCAGATATATATGTCTGTCCTTGTAGAAGTCATTGAGATAGATATCAAGCATGAAGTACCTTTTTGCAGCTGCTTCAGAAAACAATTGTTTAGAGCAAGTTAAAAACATAGTCACTGATATTGGGAACAGGCTTCTACCGTGGAGGAATAAACATGACAAAAACAATCCTTGGGACAGAAAATAATTAAATAAATAAATATAATAATAAAAATGCTGCCATAAAATGTAACTAGTTGCTGGGAGTATGATATCCAGCTTAAGAATAGAGCTAAATACTTACGTTTCATTTTCCCAATGAAATTTCATGCTCATTTGCCATGACTTTGGCAAATACTGAATAGTCTGTCTAGAGGAGGTAGTATGTACAAGACAGATTGAAATTGTTTTAGCAGTTGTTTTAATTGAAAAACTAATGACCACCATCTAGTAATTCATCAACAAACTCCAGGTAAAATTCTACCTGTCTTCACAAATGGCTTTGTATTTCTTCACTGATTTGCATCACTGGTTAGATTGCTCTGTATGATTAACTTCGGAGGGCCTCAAGTAGGTCAAACGTGTATGATGCGAGCAAACCTGTATCAGCAGAGTTTATAATCTTTAACTGTTATTAAAATGTGTTGTAACTGTTACTGAAGACTGGAGGGTATTATCTTATGCCCTGGAGCATTAATAAAACAAAATTATAATCGGTATCCATAATAATGTATAAAAGAGAAACTAGGTTTCGATACTATTCCCAGACATGCTATACTTTTGAAGCTGCAGCTTGGTTCCAGACCTACTAGTTTTTTATGTATGTATTCTGTATGTGTATATATATATATATATAAAATATTATCTAAAATAGGAATCTATTCTCAGATTATAATTTTCAGTTAGGAAGTTATATTGGACTGCACTGTTAATAATGAAAGCATCCTTAAATTTGAAAATATCTCATTTCACTGCCATATTTGTTTCCATGTAATAATTAGGTAATGAATCAGTGTCCACTTTTCTCATGTTAATGATAAACTGTGGTATGAAGGTGAAATTAGATATTATTTTTTTTCTTATTTTTTTTTTTATGGTCAAATAAAATTACTCAGATTTCATTATGTGATTAAATTTTTATTTTAATTTATTGGAAAATTATGATTTTCACTATATGTTAATTACCTAACATGGTGAACAAATGTCTTGAAGAAATTAATTCCACAGAAGTTCAGTTATGTATCAAAAATAAGTATTTAGGATGATAGTGATTATCTATTTATGTATTTATTTTGACTAGTTAGCAAGTTAAAACCTGCTCTTGAATTTCTGAGTTGGTAAATTGAGAACGGATGTAAGAAATAGATAAGATAACAATGTGTGCTTGCAACCCAGAAAGCCAACCATATCCAGGGCTGTATCAAAAGAAGAGTGGCCAGCAGGACGAGGGAGGTGATTGTCCCCCTCTACTCTGCACTCGTGACACCTCACCTGAAGTGCTACATTCAGCTATGGGGCCCCCAGCACAAGAAGGTTGTGGACCTATTAGAAGGAGTCCAGAGGAGGGCCATGAAGAGGATCAAAGGGCTGGAGCACCTCTCGTACAAAGACTTTCTGAGATAGTTGGGGTTGTTCAGCTTGGAGAAGAGAAGGTTCCAGTGAGAATTCTTCATAGCAGACTAACCTAAAGGGGGCCTACAGGACAGCTGGGGAGGGACTCTTTCTCGGGAAGTGTAGTGATAGGACAAGGAGTAATGGTTTTAAACTAAAAAATAAAAAATAAATAAATAATAATAATAAAAAAGTTATGTTTAGATTAGGTTTAGATTAGATATTCAGAATAAATTCTTTATCCTGAGGGTGGTGAAGCACTAGAACAGACTGCCCAAAGAAGCTGTGGATGCCACATGCTACATCCCTGAAAGTGCTCAAGGCCAGGTTGGATGGGGCCTTGATCAACGTGAGGTATTCCTGCCTATGGCAGGAGGGTTGGAATTGGGTGTTTTTTAAGGTCCTTTACAACCCAAACTATTCTATGATCCTATGTTTCTATGGTTCTATGATTCTACAAAATAGATACTCTTAAAAATATGATGATGTTAATATAATGTTAGTTCAATATTCATCTTAGATCTTTCAGTATTTTCTTTCAGAGAACATCTGATATTAAGAAAAAGCAAAATCAGTTTTTAAAGAAAAAAATATCTTGCTTTTGTTTATTTGCTTCAGTTATGAGGAAAAGCTTATTAATACATAAACTAGACTTAGTAGATTTCCTTTTTAGAAAGTCAATTTTTTATTAATTGACTAACAGTAGTCAGTGTTAGAGGATATGGAAGGCTTAAGAGTTCCTAATTAAGAAGTTAATGTTAATACTTTATCCACTTGTACAGTGTGGTTGAACCACTAGTGAGACATGTCTCTTGATGGAAAGATGATATGGAAAAGCTAAATACTTTTCTTGTGAAATGTGGTGCCTTCTCTGTTTGCAGCAGTCCTAATACTACATAAAGAGATTTTATGTACCACATTATACGTAACAAAATTATATTTATCTGTCTCTATATATTTTACCTATATGCATTTAGTTTAATACCTCCTGGTACAGTTTTAACAAAGTAATAGAATTTTGTATTTCCTCCAGGAATTTGAATTTTGTGCTGACTATTTTAGATACCATATTTTACAAGTTTTGCCTTAAATGTTTTTTGTTTTTTTTTTTTTGGTTTACTAGGAGACTGAAAGCTGAAGAATTTGTCATATATATTTACTGGAAAGACTCCTGCATTGTTCAGACTTGGAAGACAAGTCAAAAGCAAAACAAAACAAACAAACAAACAGAAACAGACAGATACAAGAAGCAGATGTATAAACAAGATTTAGGATGAGTTTATGTGTTTGAATTCAGTCTTCCATAAAATTCCAATCAGTGACCAGTTTACCTTGAAGCTATCTCAAATAAAGCTAGTTAGAAAGCCTGATTCTCTTGCCTTTGATCAGAACAGTTAATTAGGTGAAGATGGTGTGCATCTCAACCTTATATTGACGAAATCAGATCCGCAACCAAAGTGTGCACCAGAACCCCAAGAATCAGTATTCCATGTTGAGCCATTGAGACAGTGCTGTCTATTTGTGTATACTTCACCCCAGACTCTTCACTAATTCTTGTCCTTGACTGTTTCTATAGGGAACAGGAGAGTAATATTTAAATTGTGTTATTAACATTAAAGAACACAGATTTCATTAGCAGTCTAGTATGTTTTTTATTTTCTTGCTGATTTCATTCCATAGCTCTGTGGAGAGGTGTAAGGACTGAAGGATTAATTGTACTAGATATTTTGACTGTTTCTACACCTTTCTCCTTCAAAACTAACACGTTAGTAGCACAGTTATTATGTGTAGAACCCAACAGATAATCAGAAAATATATCAAATGTAAAGTATGAGATGCATTTTTTTTAATTTTTTTTTCCAAAGCAAATTAGAAAATTTGGAGTTAGATCCTGTAAAGCGAGGGATGGATTTAATAGATTTGATGCAGCTATCTTATTCATTTGAACTCAAATTTGAAGCTGTTCTGTATTCACTTACAGGGCTTTATATTTAGGTTGTAGGTAATGAATTTACTTGTTACAATTTATTTTAAGGTATATTACTTGTGAGAAGATGTAATAGGTAAATAGTACAGTAACATTTTGCAAATTGATTTAGAAGCTTATATCCAAACACCGAAGTGGTAAAGTTCAAAATCCATAAAGGGGTTTAGATGAAATTTGGATACACTGACGCTTTTAACAGCCTTAAGACCCTAAATGTTTCATCTGTTTGTTTTTTCACTAGTAAATTTCTTCAGTAGTCTGGGACAGGTCAAGGTCCTCCGTCCCTGTGCTCCAAAGAAGCTGATCTGAAGGGTGCCCGAATAATGAATATTTCTACTCAAATTCAATTGTATAGTGTCCTGGTTTCAGTTAGGACAGAGTTAATTTTCCTCCTAGTAGCTGGTAGGTATTTGTTAAAATTTAAAAGCTATGATCATGGAGTATTTTATAGTATTTTATTTTTATTTAATATTTGGGATTCAATCTCTAATTTAAATCATTATCCTCATCATCAGCTTAAGGAATTCATAGAACTGCACTAGTTCACACTAGGAGTATGTTTTCAGCATGTTTTCCTTGATACTTGTAACACTCAAAACTACATGCCTTCAAAGTAAAGCCAATAATTTAATATTAGTATAACTGAGATCTTAAAGATCTAATCAAATAACTATTAGCACTGAGAATTTAACTATTACAGAAACAAAAAGTCAGGCAATAAATAATTCTTACCAAAAAAAAAAAAAAAGAGAGAAAAAAAAGTCTCCACATCTTTTTGCTTATCTCAGGGATTAGGATTCAACTGCAAGAAAAGACAAAGGAGATGTTATGGTGTCTAAAAATAATTCATTGTTATCTTTCTGCAGTGGCAGGCAGTATGGTGACATTGTACATCACACTTAATACAGATATAATTCACACAATGAAGACATATCTACTTTTTAACCTCTGATAGCATTTGCAGCCTTGTTTCAAAATGTTTCCAGAGTGCATGCATGCATGTGCTCTCATAGCTTCCCATTACTTACTAGAAGCATATCTGCTATACGGTGCTTGGTGAAGTCTGAATAGTGAAGTGCTATTAGGTGGATTGAACCCTTCACCTGAGAGAAGAACTATGGTTATTTCTTGCTCTTGACAATTTTTTTTTTTCCCTTGTGCCATATAGTGTAATTTCAATCTTAATGAAATAATAATAATAATAATAAACATTTATTTATTTGGTTTTCAATTTCTGAAAAACCTTGAGAGAGTGAGCAAACATGCTTTTTAGGACTTGATAAAAAAAAAAAAAATTGTAACAAAGCAAAACCAAAGTAAAAGTGACAACATTATAGCCTATCCATCATCACAATTTATTTAGTGATTTCTCATAAGCACAGAACTAAAAAGGTCACAGTGAATAGCTCCTGGGTACTCCAAAGCTTCAGAGCTTTGTATATTGGACCTGCCACTGCTGAGTTGCCTTGGTGGGCCACAATGAATGCTACAGCTTTATAAAGAACAGAAACTTCTGTTAATATAAGGTTATTGCTTCTACAGTGTGGTTTTATTTGAAATGGAAACAACACATTTCAAAGAAAAATTCCAGAAAAGGAAGCTTACTTTTTGTTTGATAGAAATCTTCTGCCTTGACAGGCATCCAAATGTTTCATTTTTAGTTGAATGCACATATATATGTATTATTTATTTATTTATTTATTTTAGTGAATATTTGTGTGAATAATTAGTGAATATTTGAAAACACCATTTGCAAATGGTGTTTTCAAAATGAATAAACAAAAGAATATGTTCCATAACTGTACAACTATTATATCTCAACCTCATGAGAATTTTCTGAGGCTTGCTTCTAAACTAAATTTCACTGCAAGTTACCCAATTTCATTCACTACTTTGATAGCTGTGAAAGCCATATACACTATGCCTTTGACTAACTAAACTTTCATAGATATGTTATTCTGTTGATCTCCCCGTAACACTGTAGAACCAAATTTCATTTTTTATTATTTTTTTCTAACATTTATTAGGTGCTTCAGGATGTTTGGGTATCTTATGCATTTGTGCTATGGTTCTATTGTTTTTAGAACTGGAAGGGATCATGACCTGTTTCCTAAGTGTTTTCCTTGAAACGTGCTTTATTCAGATTTAAAGTGAGCAAGGCTATATGGCTGCATATGCAGCAAGCTGTTCACGGGTAAAGTCATTTAGTGCATCCATGAAAAATATCCCAGTTCTGTTATTAGGTAAGACTAATTTCCTATGCTGTAGAATTAATTTTCACAAGTGTTTCACCTTGAATTTGCATTTTACCACCTCATCTTCTATAAACAGTTACATTTTGCTTACTAAATAAGTGTATCTTATTAATATGAACAATTCAGTACTGAAGCACCTGTGGTTCTGCTATGTTCATCATCAAAAGCATTTCTATTTGACATTTGACTCTCAAATATAGGTAGGGATAGAAGCAGTGAGAATGTAAATTTAATCATTAGACTTTAAGTTCAGTTCTAAGAGGTAGAAGACAGAAACATTTTGATTTGTAAATTGAACAAGCTTTTTGTGTAAGCCATTTAGTAGAAATTAGGTGGAAGCTCAAAATATTATTCTTTGCAGAATTTTTCTTGCTATAGCTTTACTTCATATTTATACCTGTTTACACCTAGGTAAATAAAATCTCCCATTAGTGCTCTTTATCCTTAAAAAATTATTTATTACAAAGCCTTTTTATTTCATGGTCCATTCCCTCAACTTTGTGATAATTTTGATCCGGTGGTCTAATATGATTTTCTAATATAAATTTGAATATATTGCAACATAAAAATTTTCTGCCAGAGTAATTTTTGCTTACATCTAGTTATGTACACTTCTCTCAAACTATGTATATGTTGTCTTTCCTCTCTATATAAGACAATGATTTCCTGAACTCTTTCGTTTCTCTGTAAGGATGTAAATTGATGCTAGCATGTCTGTCATACCATTCACTATATTGCCTGAGATTAGAGGATGACTTTTCCTTATATCCTACTAAGCTTAGTGAAAATATTTCCACTTGCTTTAATTGGAAGTGGTTTAGACTCTAAATTTTCACTAGGAGGGACTGTACAATTTCAATTATCCCAAAAATATTGACAATTCTCTTAGAAAGTTTCGTTTTCACAGCAAAAATAGTCTACATAGCCTAATATCTCTTCTCTAAATGTTGTGAAGAAAAATGCACATTTAGTTTTAAATCTTTTTTCTTGTTGCAGCTCAGGCAATGGGCTCATACTTTAAATTGTCTTAAGGTAGGCTTCCTACCTTCTTACTATTTAAGACAAAACAAGTCTACATGTATTTTGCTAACTTGCAAAGGAATATTGCAGAGAATGATGACAGATAATTTCTTGTCAATCTAAATGACATTATCTTGTCAGCTGTCTCAATAGCAAGCAAGACCATACATCTTAGGAAAGAGACAGAAGGATAGAGACTTTATTAGCAACAGTGCCACTTCTTTCCTACTTAGTAACTTTCCCCTCTACACATTCCCCTCTACAAAAGTATAAGTCAATATAAAAAGTATTGACTATCTAAGTTACCGACTTTATGTCTGTGTCAGAAAGTTAAAAAAATAAAATAAAAAGAAGATACCTTGAAAGCAAATTGAATACAGGTCATATTACAGCAAAAAGGCCCATGTATCTGTTTAGAAGATAGTAGATAACTTGGTGCTAATGGTTGTTGTCTGTTTAAACAGTTGTGCTTTTGAAGCTAATCTTTGAGGACTATTAGAAGCTTTTTGTTTCCATTTCAATATTTTTTTCAAGATAAAGAATGAAAACTGAAGACTGAAGACTGAGTATGTCTCTGAGGAAAGGGGAATGATACTTTCAGAAAGAAAAGTAATGAGAATATGTCTAGCACTAGCTAGTGAGAAAGTATTCTCACTGTGGGATTTACTTCCCTAACAAAGTTTAAAAAAAAGAATAGTATAATGATAAATATTCAAGTTATAGCATTTAAATTAATATCACTGTATCCTATCTAATTCATGGTTGCACTTTCAAATTCTAAATTCTAACTGTGCCTTACATTGTCATAAAAAATGAAATAAAAAAATGGTAAGTTCTCAAATGCACTATTCAGCAAAGTATGTAGTCAAAATCAGAAAAAAAATGTCAAAAGGAAAGACTACCAACTGTCCGTAGTTTTAGCAGCACTTAATGTTCAGTCTAAGGCTCTACATTTAGATTTTCAGTATTATAATGATATGTTCAATGGCTCCTCAATACATCTAAACAATATACATGCAATGGAAGAAGAATCCGCATTCATGAATTTACAATAATTTACTGTTGAAATATTTGTGATTGCTAGAGCATGAACATTGAAACTTGAACAACGAATGTTCTTATGAAAAAGATTTCATCATCAACTAAACAAATATCTTTCTACTGTTGAGAATTAATTCAATGGTAGAACAAGCAAGGTGAATATTTATATTGAGAAATAGCTTATGAGTGCCTCCTTATGGATAAAACATTACAAATCACAACTAATATTAGCTTCTACTGGCGGCTGAAAGTTGAGCTGGATCACAGGAGTGACTTTTACCTCTGCTGGAATAATTTACTTCAAAGAGGATTTAAATTGCTAGTTCACAAGAAACTATATGTTCTTAAGAAAAGTTAAAAAAAAATAAAATAAATAAAATAAAAATAAAAACTTGTTGAATTAGCTGAATTATTTCCATTTTTTAAAAAAGATTCCCTTCAGAGTTCCTCAGGAATCTGACACTATGAGGAAAACTCAAGCTTCAAGTATCTTTATTAGTATTTACATAACGGGTATAATATAGGAAAAATTGTGAATCTGAAAGTCTGATACCAGATACTTCATAAATCCTGAGAAGATACTGCAGTCCAGTAATCTTTCATGGTTTAAAGTCAACTTTTTACCTTGTTCACTGATAAACATATGAAAATATACAGCCTATGTGACAGGCTGACATATTTTTGACAGGATTTACCAGTACTTCTGTGTTTCTGAGGAGCGTCATAGTTATATGATTTGAATTTACTTGTGCCAGTGTCTAGATTAGTTCCTTCATGGTGATTGATAGGCAAGCATTTTTCTAGGCTTTCCATCCTGACTGCTGCATTTTATCTCTAAAGATTTTTCTCTTTTTTAACTGGCTAAATTCCCCAATTTTAGGAAAACATAAATTGTTTTCAAATTTTGGCCCAGCTCCTATCTCTAGTGTGTTTTGATTTCCTTAGACCATATACGGCTGAACTCTAATAATTTAGAGTCCAGATTGACACCTTTCAGGGATATTGATCACAAATTTGATCACATTAGCTACTAGTCACACTTAAGAAACAAAAACAAATACAAAACCAAAACCTTTTACTTCTCAACACTCATTGTGTTCTGAAAATAGGTTGTAGTGGGGTTTACGTGGCAAGGTTTTGTTACCAGGGGGCCATAGGAGTGGCTTCTGTGACAAGAATCTAGAGGCTGCCCCATGTTGGATAAGGGCACCACTGCTGGCCAGAGCTGAACCAATAAGCGATGTTGAAGAGAATGGATGGGGGGAAGGAGTTTTTGCTTTCTTTCCTTTGTTTCTCACTTCACTAGCTTGCTAGTAAAAGACAATAAATCTTACTATCTCCCTACTCTGAGTCTGTTTTTCCTGTCATGATAATTGTTGAGCGATCTCCCCATCCTTATCTCAACCCTTAAGCCCTTTGCATTGTATTTTCTCCCCGTTCTCCTTTGAGGAGGGGGAGTGAGAGAGTGGCCATGGTGGAACTCAGCCGTCCACCCCTGTAAAACCACCATGTAGGTGAGAGAGAGAAAAAAAGCTGGTAGTAAGCTGATCTCCCCCATACAATAGGTTGAAGGGGGGTGCGTCTAAGAAGCTCTCTCAAACTAATGGAAATTTTCTTTAAATGCCAAAGCAAGGAGAAACAACAATGTATTTTGCTCTGACTTCAGATCTTTGGGCAACACTTTTGGAGCTTTCATATTGCATCTGAATGTCACAATGTTTGATATGCAACTAAATAACATGTATAGATCTGTCAGTTTCAAGTGGCTTGTTTTCATGTTTTCAAAGACATAAAGGTTGGCAGTAAATTCTGCTCACCAGATAAGCTATCGCACAGGGAAAGGAATAAATGCACACACACAAAGGAATAAATGCACACATACACATGCAGAACTTCATTTTTACTTTTCCATTTTTTTTCATCCAGCCTCCACATGTTGGCTTTTTTTACCTTGTATTGTTCTTGTTTTCTTGCTTTTTATGATGCATATCCTAAATATTATGAACTCATACCATTAGAATCCAATTCAGAGTGAGATGGAATAAATGCTAGCATATATTCAGGATAACTGTTTCTGTGGTTGATACTAAACCAACTGGTGATATGTGAAATTCTTTCAGGATGGAGGTAGTCAAGTACCTATACAAATTAAGACTTCCTAATGGTCACCTCATATGCTTCTATATTACAAGGTATTGTATTGGGTTTATGTCACAAGGTTTTGGTAGCAGGTGGACATAGGGGTGGCTTCTGTGAAAAGAATCCAGGAGCTGCCCCATGTTAGACAAGTGCCCCAATGCTGGTCAGAGCTGATCCAATAAGGAATGTTGTTTGCACCTCTGTAAGAGCATATTTAAGAAAGGAGAATAAAAAAAAAAAAAAAAAAAAAAAAAAAAAAAAAAAAAGGCTGATCAACAGCAGCGGGGAAAGTGAGAAGTAAGAAACAGCCTGGCAGACACCAAGGTCAATGACGAAGGAAGGGGAGATGGTACTTCAGGTGCTGGAGCAGAAGTTGCCTTTTAGCCTGTGGAGAGGACCATGGTGAAGCAGGCTGTCCCCCTGCAGCCACGGTGGAGAAGATCTCCATGTTGGAGCCCATGGAGGAGCACCTGGTGGAGCAGGCCCCTGGCCGGAGCTGCAGCCCATGGAGAGGAGCCCATGCAGGAGCAGGGGACATAGAGGGAGCTGCCACCTGTGGGGGACCTGTGCTGGAGCATTTTGCTCCTGAAGGACTGTACTCTGTACTATGTACCCATGTGGGAGCAGTTCTTGAAGAGCTGCTGCCTCTAGGAAGCCCCGCAGGATCAGTTTGGGAAGGATGGCATGGGGAGGGACCCCATGTGGAGCAGTGGCAGAGAGTGACCATGAAGGAGCGGTGGAGATGCATTAGAGACTGGCCACAGCCCCACTTCCTTGTTCCCCTGCACTGTTCAGGGGAGGAGGTGGAAGAAGCTGTATTGGGCGGAATGTGTTTTTAGTTTGTTTTCTTTGTTTCTCACTTCTCTAGCTTGTTAGTAATAGGCAATACATTTCTCTCATCTGCCTACATTGAGTCTGTTTTGCCTATTTCAGTGATTGTTTAGAAATCTCCCTGTCCTCATCTCAACCCTTGAGCCCTTTCCATCCTATTTTCTCCCCCTTTTCCTTTGAGAAGAGGAAGTTAGAGAGCGGTTACAGTGGAGCTTGGCTCCCCACTTGAGTAAATCCACCACAGTGATTTATTCACCTGTACCAAACTATGCTTATTCTAAGCAGTGAATTGTCTGAAACAATTAATGTTTTATTTTTCACACAATATCTGAAACATCATCTCAAACCATATTTGTTCCATTAGTACTAAATACCACTACCATATCAGAAATATTAAACCAAGAGTTAACTTATTTCTGCATTGTGCTCTGTTTTCTTTGTTAAATGTTCAAATCATAAATTTAGCATAGGAATAAACTTATTATTCACTACATCTTCAATGCAGTTGTTTTTTTTTTTTTTTTTTTTCCTCATACACCACTGCTTTTCCTTTTCACTGTTAAATCTCATATTCTTTTGAAGCACAAGAATAAAAATACAACATCCTCCAAACACAATTAGTAACACACAATCAAACTTCTGAGGAAAGAAAACAGTTTTCATTTAATTTTGTAACTGATAAGAACTTTTCTTGCCTAGAACCTTGCCTTGTATTTTACAGTTCTTTTATCTGTAAATTAACTCATTTAAACACTGATGGGACAAAAACCCATCATTTATATAACAAAGAGCAGCAGGTAAATTTCTGTAGTACCCCACCTACTGTAAAATATTAATAATATGCTTCAGCAGTCTTAATTACTTTGGTGACCTTCTTAATTTAACAGATTTGACTTTCCCCATTTGTAATTTTGCAGCAATAATTGGATAACTAGGCAATCCATGTACCTAAACAAATTAGGGCTTTTTTAATAAAACTTGATTATTCACAGTTCATTAGACAAAAAGCTGCATTTTAATATTAATTGCAATCACTACTGTAGAACGTAATTCAAAATTAAATATCATGCTCTATTTTTAAGTTAAATTTATTCAGAATAGAAAGGAGCTGTATATGATTGCATTTGTAAATGCATTTGAAATATATTCATATTGTAAATACAAATGTATTTATATTTATACTTAGGCCTCAAATCTGCATTCTAAAGTCATTGAGAAGTATTGGTGGTATAGAATAAGTTAGTTTAAGACTTATTTTTAGAATTGCATCACTGAAAATCATAAGGTATTAATTAATATCAAGGTCAAAAATGAAATGTTGATTAATGGATTAATGTATCAAACATTTCTTAAGAAGCTGGAATTTTAAAATATATTTCAAATAATGCAGTATATTCTTACCTATATCTCTGAAAATTATAACACACACTTCAATATGAAGAATAGGAGAATAAAGTATATTTCAGAAAATTTCTTTCTTTTATGATTTTAAAAGCTTGGTTTCTGTCAAGTATTTTGTTATTTTACAGGTAATGGGCAGGGTCATTTTTAATGTTGATTAAAAGCCCATTCCTAAGATTTAAGCTTGAGTCAGCTTGTTATAACAGGACACAAAGTTAATGTGTCAAAAAATTAGTGTTAAAATAGGAAAGGAAAAATGTGGATAAACACCCTTCAAAAAAAAAAAAAAAAATTTTCACTATAAATCTGATAGTTTTCTGTTAATCAGGGGGTAGATTTTCTTAAAGTTCTTCTAATTGTCTTAAGAGATTTCTGCATTAGAAATTATCTGTATTATTTTCTGTATATTTCAAGCATTTTTTACACTCTTGAAAGCAAAGTCCGAGTAGAAAAATCCCATACCTAAAGCTGACATTACACTTGAAGAAAAATAAATAAATAAATTAACATATCCTGTCACTTTACTCTTGAGAAATCACCAGTACATTTTTTCCTAACTTAACTGTGAACATTCATATTCATGAAGACAAAGGGTCAGCTGCATATATGACTTAACCATAGGACATTTTTATCCTAGATCCAGATCTAATTGAGGCAGCTGAAATGTGAGCATATCTTGCTTATCCCTGACCTACAATTTCTGTCTGTTCTAAAAGCGAGAATTAGTTTGGTCACCCTGCTGTCAGCCCAGGGCATCTTCTGACAAGAGATTTCTAATACACTGAACAGCACTTTACATTAAGTGGTACTAATTACTGGGGCTGGGTAATCATTTTGACCAGAAGTCGGAAGCATGACTATTTGAGTATCCCAGCTGGAACTGCTGACAGAGCTCCTACTGCTTATTTTCTTATTTATGAATTCCATGGGAATTGGAATTCTTAAATCCCAAATCTTCACCAAAGGGTATATGTGTATTCCTTTTAGAATCATCACAATGATTACAATAAACAGTGCATTTTGCTTTATATTTGCTAAAAGATACTCAGAATTTAAAAAATAAGGACTACAAAAATTTGGAAAAAAAAAATACATCGGGAAAGTTTCTGCTCCCTGAAACATTGCTTTGATGCTTTGATGTAAGGGGAAAAAAAAAAAAAAAAAAAAAAAAAAAAAAGGATACCCTTGATGGAGTGGTAAGCAGGTAACCCTACATCTAAATTACCTTTAACATACCATTTGGGAATTACATATATTTGTATTGTGATTGCTGCTCCATAGATATACTAGGGATGTAGTTCCCTACTTCAAAGGATATGGCAATAATTCTTAAAGATTCTTGACTTTGGATATAAAATACACTATTCTTTACTAATGCTAGTAGTACTCATATTAATTCTGTTTCTCTTGGGAAAATAGGGCTGGAAAAATGCAGTTTCTCTATATTTGCTGCCTATGAGTTGGGAACAGCTTCTCCCAGAGTATTTTCTGCTTTCTATTGCTTTTACCCCGCTCTACTATCTCTAATTTCCAGCGTACTCCAAAAGACATTTCTAAGGGGTCCCCTGAAAGAAGTGAGGCTATTCATTTTGTCAGGGTCTCTGAAAGTTTTTTTAGAGATTTAAGAATTTGAAGGCATTAGTGTGTGTACAGAGTCCAAACGCTACAGGGAAACACTTTACAGAAGTGTTTACAAACCCACTCTGTGAAAGAAAGCTTCTTGGAGTTGATAGTTCCAGAAGTGCATAGTTATTTTAAAAGGCCTATATGACAGTCCTGCAATTTCCTAGTGCAGTTGGAGACTATACTGATAAAGTACCTGTCAGTAGACCCTACTGTTTTTCTATGTGTGCTTTCTGAATCCTATTTGTCCACCTTCATCTTTTCCATCTAACTTTTCTATGTAGTCTGTGAAACTTAGATCTCTCAGCTTAATTCTATCACTGGTTCCTCTTTAAGTGTCTCTTATTACTGTGTAAACTAACAGTTGACTTGCATTCAATAGTTCTTTCACCTGTACAGAATTTATTTGATAAATGCAGATTACTTCAATGTCATGCCTGAGACATCCTAAACTGTCTTTAGCTAATGGACTGAAATAAGAAATTCTACATTACTCATTTTATCCTGAGATAAGCATTTACAATGAAACAGGTCACTTGCACCCTTAAAGAAACTGGTTTCAGATTGAGAGAGAGAATCAGCAAGGACCTTGGCATTCAGTTTAGCTACGTTTTTACTGCAAGAGTGAAAAACTGTCTGTTCAGCAAAAATGAAGCACACACTGTCTTTAATTGAATTCTCCAAATTCCATCAAGCATTTCTAAATTACTAGCTACACTGTATACATTAATGTAAAATCTTGTTGAATATTAGAACAGAACATTTTTTCTGAAGACTAACATATTTTGCAGTCACTATGTTCACTTCTAAAAAAAAAATAATAGCTGTCTCTTTTCCTTTCATTTATAAAAATTGTCCATTCCTATGTAGTACAAGTGAAGATCTGTTTGTTTGGTTGGTTGGTTTTCTATCTAAATTGCCTGAAAGATCTGGAGTACAATTCTGTTTCTGGAAAATGGTAATCTGCTACTTGAGCTGGACTGATCATACTGGTTAGCCTCCACCACTCTGGAAGGACATGACTATTCTTTTTAACTCCCTATGTGGTTATTTTGAATGTGTTTCAGCTTATCTAAAGACAGATATCTATAACATCCTAGTTAATTCCATCTGCATTAGATATGTCTAAAAAAACTGTTCAGGGGATTGAACCCTTCCTCTAGAGGGAAAAAAAAAAAAAAAAAAAAAAAGTCTAAAGTATTTAAATTTGGTCATGGAGGGAAATTACTGAAAGGATGATGATTTAACTATTGCTTCAGTTTAGTTTCCTAAACTCTGTAAATCACTCATTTTTTCATTTTTAAAATTTCGCTGTCATCTTAAGTTCTCGCATCGATATACAGGTCTCTTGGCAATAGCAGTCAGCTAAACTTGTATACATCCAGGCTTATAAAACTAAGAACTATTTTCCTTAGGAGTTTGGTACAGAGATTTTCAAAAAATGTCTAAAAATTAAATACTCCACAAAATTAAATTATATAACATTTGAGTTGTTATTATTGCTGTTGTTGTTTTATAGTACCAGTACCATATATGAAATTGTTCCTGCTTCAAATACTAATCAAATGTACCTAGTATCATTGGTTCGAGCTTCTTCCAGTTGTGGAAAGGAACAATGAGCATTAGATTAAAAGCTTTTTTTATAAAGGAAAGTTAGTACTGTACTGGGTCTGGCTGGAATGTTAACTTTCCCTGCAGCAGCCTATACAGTGCTGTGCTCTGCACTTGTAGCTGGAACAGCAGGAACAGCAGTGTTATCACACTGTTGTGTCTACTGCTGAGCAATGCTGGCACAGCATCAGGACTCTTTCTAACCCTCCTAGAGGGTGGGCAAAAAGTGAGAAGAGAAACATCACCAGGGCAGCTGACCTAAACCAACCAAAGGGATATTCCATACCATATGATGTCACACTCAGCAATGAAAAGTGGAAACAGGAAGAAGAGGGGAGGGGTGGGCTCTCGTTGTGAAAACGTCAGTCCTCCTCCTGGCTACGTGCGTTGAGGCTCTGCTTCAAGGATGTGGTCAAGCATCGCTCATTTGTGGGAAGTAGAGAGTAATTTCTTTCCTCTGCACTTCCACATAGCCTTCATTTGTTTTATTTGTTTGTTTTCCTCCCTTTTTTTTTCCTTTTCCCCTCCCTTTTCCCCTTTAGTTAAATTGTTTAGTTCATAATAATCTTTATTTAATTATTATTATTATTTCCCTTTAATTAAATTATCCTTATCTCAACCCATGAGTTGTTCTTTGCTTTACTTCTTCCCCTCCTCACCTAAGGAGGGGGAGTGAGAGAGCAGTTGTGGTGTTTAGCTGCCCAGCACGGTAAAACCACCACAGGAGAAAGGGATGGAGAGAGATGGGGTGTGTGCCAATACACAGTGTCATACACTTCAGTCAACACACAGTAATCAGATAACTACAATAGTGCAAGACGTGCAGACTGGATGTTTTCAAAATGAATACATGCAGATCACAAACGCATTACTTCCATAAGCTCATGAAGGAGTGGTGGAGATGCATTAGGGACTGGCCACAGCCCCACTTCCTTGTTCCCCTGCACTGTTCAGGGGGAGGAGGTGGAAGAAGCTGTATTGGGCGGAATGTGTTTTTAGTTTGTTTTCTTTGTTTCTCACTTCTCTAGCTTGTTAGTAATAGGCAATATTACTAACAATTACTAATATTAATATCTCTCATCTGCCTACATTGAGTCTGTTTTGCCCATTACAATAATTGCTGTCTCTCTGTCCTCATCTCAACCCTTGAGCCCTTTCCATCCTATTTTCTCCCCCTTTCCCTTTGAGGGGGAGAGAGTGAATGGTTCTGGTGGAGCTCTGCTGCCTAGCTGAGCAAAATCACTACACTAAGAAATTGCAATAGAACAAATTTGTTTGTGCTAAACTCTTGGAAAGTGCAAAGGATAAGCTACATCTCCTCACTTTGATGGCTAGGAATTAATTTCAAGCTAATTGTTGTATTAAAAAGACACAGACTAACAGTCATCATAAAAAGTATACAATTACATTTTATCTAATTTTCAGTGAAATGTCAAAGGTTTAATTATTATACTCCATAGAGATATCATGTTCAATACAGTTTTTTTGAATGCAACTGTCATTTGGGAAGTTCTACACTCCTAACCAGCTTCCGAAATACCACTCCAAAAAGAGTATGTTCCCACATCATTTACGTAGATCACTATGCTTTAGCTTCTCTGCAGTATCTCAAATGTCTTTTTGGATGACTGGATGTAATCCTTAGTCTGAAGCAGAATTGTATCATTAAAGGCTGGACGGACCGGGGGTAAAAACACTCTTCGGGGATATGGAGCACTTGTTGATCTCCTTTCTTTCTTTGAACTCTCCCACTTTGGTGGAAACAATCAAATTCCACGTCTTAAAATTTATTTTCTCCATTTTCTCTGTCAAAGATCTACAGAAGGTCTGTCATGCATTCTTGATGAATAAAGGTGATTATTTGATTATTTTTTTTTTATTTGATAAAACACTTTCCCAATCAATGTCATTAGAACTCAGAATTTACTAAATGCCTAATTGAGTAAATTTATTACTAGACATTCATTAATTTTGTGTTTCTTGCCTTTGTCTTTAAATTAAAGAAATGAAAACATACTTCTTCATTTATCTTAAAATCTTTTTGCATGTCAACAGTAACTTCAATAATTTGCATTTTGTAATGTAATAAATGCTGATGGAAGAAAAATACTTATGGAAGAAAATTTGTTATTGAAAAGCAGAAAAGTGCTGTGAGTTAAAAAGTAGAAAACTGTTTGGGCTTACCTAAACATACGGACTTCAATTAATTGTACTTAATTGAAATTTCCACAGTTTTTAGGATTTAAATATTTCAAGTACTTCCTACAATTAAAAGTATATAAATATATATATTCTTATGTTATAGCCAACCAATTAAAAGATGATCTTTAAGGTTTTCCTTCCAAATCAAACTGTTCTATGATTCCATGATTCTAAAGGCAGTTCAGCAAAATGAGAGAAAAAAAGAAAAAGAAAAAAAAAAAAAAGTGGCAAATCACGCTTATCCAATTGATTTTATAAAATATTACATTCCTTGGTAAGCCAAATGTGGTAATCACATTTTCACATGAAAAGCACATTCATGTTAGACTAGCCACACAAAGAGAAAGGATAGGATGGTGGTAAAAACAATGACAGACCTGTCAGTATGCCTACACCTGGAAACTGTAATTCATTTCTAGGGAACGGAGCACTTCAACAAATACACTGGCACTTGACAGACATGCTATGGCCTAAAGATAATTAAAGTTATTCTTGCATTCTCACCTGTCAACTTGTTTGTATATCTGTTTCAGGGTCCAGCTGAACAAGTGGGTAAGTGCTTCTGCAAGGCCACAAATGCTTTCGTACTCAAAGTACTCTCAAAAAGTACTCTGTAGCTAAATCCACATGGGTTAGAGCTTACCTCGTTCAAATAAAAGGCATGATAAAGCACTGCACTGAGGGAAAAGTAGCACTTATATAGCACTCATTCGTATATATACAAATCTCTCTCTGCAAATCCTTTGCAAAGAACTGCTTATTAAATGTGATGTTTGTAGATGATGTTTGCAGCTCTACTTATTAGAATTCCAGAAATGTCTTTGACCATTACAATATATGTATTTATATACATATTAAATAATATGTAGGACACTGAAATGTATGTTGTTCAGGATTTGTAACCCTTGAATGTTCAAAGCATAATATATGACTTTTCTATATTTAATCTCAAGTAGGAAATTAAGATGATGTGCTTATGTAACCACATTTAAAATGTTGTATGCAGTATTGAGAGAAAAAGTTAGTATATCTGATCTAATTTTGTTCTCAGTGAAGCAGACAGGGCATTCACCATGGTTAAGAGCAGGCTTAGTCTCAAGCAAATATCTCATCTTTTTTTTTGAACAAAGATTCACCTTATCTGTTAAAAAAAAAAATGCAATTTCATAAGCAATCAAGCAGCTAAAATTATTACCGTAGGAAACAAGCTTCTCAGAAACATAGTTATCTTTGACAGTTTTATCATTAATAAATAAATAAAAGAACTATTATGAAAATGTGGATACCAGAATATAGTTTTAATTCTATTAAAGTAAATTAAACAAAGTTTTATTAAATAGAGGTTACGTTGTCAATATTTGCATGATAGGTTTTTTTTTTGAATTATATAGTAATCAGGAAACCTTATAATCAGTTCCATTTGTTTCTCTGTACTTTGCTACAAAAATGACATATTTAAAAGTATGTTGTCTAACAAAGTAATTTAGGCAAAAAACCTCTGTAGGTCATCATCATCTTTACACTTGAGATCATCTACTTACAATCCTGTTTCTCAAAGGCTAAAACTCTTAGCCTATTATTAAGTCTTCCTATGCCCTTGCCAGTCTTGTAACTGTTCTGATGTAAATCTGATTATTATGCAGGCAAAGTCTAGGAAGGGCAAGCTTTCAGCAAAGATCTGAACTCATGCACCCACACAGAGGAAAAGCAGCTCACCAACAGCTGTTAGCGAGGAGACCATGTAAAAGAATGAAAAGGAATTTTCCAAAAAGAATAAATAACTTTAAATATGACTACTGAAAACAAACAAACAAACAAACAAACAAACAAAAAGGATGATCTGTATTTATTTTCTGTTACCTGATTTATTTAATTTTCAATGCAAGATGTTGGGATCAGGGGCTGCAGGGGTGGCTTCTGTAAGGAGTCCAAAGGCTGCCTTGTGCCAACAATAGTATAGCACTAGCTTCTCTGTTGCACAGAGTGGTTGAAACTGAATATATAAACAATCACGAAGAAGGGGATTAGTCTGATAAAGCAGGTGACAAGTGCCATTTGTGATACTCTTTAGCATCTAAAAGGGCAGGACACATAAAGAATGGCTGAAGTCACTTAGTTCGTTCAGCCTGGAGAAGGAAATACTGAGGGGAGGCCTCATGGCAGCCTGCAGATCCCTCATGAGAGAAGTAGAGGGGCAGGCGTTGAGCTCTGCTCTCTGCGGACAGCAACAGGACCTGAAGGAGCTGAGGGATGGCATGGAGCTGTGACAGGGGAGGATCAGGCTGGGTGTTAGGAAAAGGTTCTTCTCCAAGAGGATGGCTGGCCACTGGAACATGATCCCCAGGGAAGTGGTCACAGCATAGAACCTGAAAGAATTTGAGAAGCATTTAGACAATGTTCTCAGAAATGCAGTTTAATTTTTGGGTGGTCCTGTGTGGAAGCCAGGAGTTGGACTCGATGATCCCTGTGGTTCTCTTCAAACTCAGGATCTTCTATGGTTCTGCTGTTTGTACAAGTCCAACTGAAATGATGTTAAACATCCAGGATTTCCAGGTGTTGCTGGAGGGGTTGCTGGAAGCTATACAAGAAGGCAGTGATTAAAATAGTATCAGCCGTCCGTGTCACAGGACACACATGTTTATGCTATCATTCATACTTCTAACTCCCTCCATGTTGCATGTTTAGTCTTATAATAGATAACAGAAATCCAATATGCAGAATTGTAATTCTTTTCAGAGATATGTTCATTAGCACTCACATTTTAATCTTCCTTTGAATATTCAGAACCTCTTTCAATGCCTTCTACTAGACGGATGGTAGGTGAATCATATACATCCTCAATTCCAGGGGAAAAAAAAAAAAAAAAAAAAAAAAAAGGAAAATTCATGATATCTAGGAATAAATTAAGATACAAAAGTGATTTTGCAATTTAGCATTGTACATGTATATACAATTTTATAATTCATGTAAAGAATATATAAAGGGTGTGCTCATTATTTGTTATTGCAATAGAAGTAAAGTTGCTCTTATGCTAGTGTGTAAACTGGGTAGTATACTATTAAATCTTCTTTTATCTTATTGCCTTCAAATAGGAATTCCAGGAATAAGAAAGGAAGAAACAGTTTGTCATTGGTTTATGGGAATTTGAAAAATAAAGAAACACTCTATCTCCCTTTTCACTCCAAAACAAAAAGAACAGCAGTATTGATAAAAGGGCCAGTACAAGAATCCCCACAATTGGAATGATGAGATTTTGAATTTAAATTTTCTAGCTTTTTTCTACTATCAATTTGTGCTTCATTATGCTAAGGTAGTTAAAACCCCAAGTCCTGAAGGATTTTACATAGTGAAAGGCTTCATGCTAGACCTTTGCAGAAGGATACCTTACACCATACACACTAACCGAGCTTCTGTCATGGCAAGCACAACAGAGAATATTTTATCACCAATCTCCTTGTGGGCCTTTGTGCTGAGAGTTGTGCTTCCCATGGATACTTTTGTCTCAAGGAAAGGGAAAAAAGGCAATCAAGCAGTAAAGCAATTGTTAAAATGATGATGTAAAAGAATGTAGTTATTTGATATGATCAGATGCAGTTGTTTCATGAAAGAGTAATAATGCTATGTTGTCAGATGCCCAGGAACATAAATGGTATACCGGAAAGCACTAAAAGAATTGGGCAGTTCTGTTAGTTTTTGTACTTATCCCTTTCATTCATCCTAGGTTTTGCAAGTCTGCATGCCCATACTATATCATAATTCAGTAAATAACCATAGTATAAATTAAAAACAAAAACAATAAAAAGTCACCTCTGTGTTTATCTTAGCAGAAACAATAAGTAGATTCACTGTTTTATTAAGAATTATTTCAGGACATTTGACAAATAGTTCTCAATATTTTACTAATTTTCATTGTCTCTCCCCATATTCATTGTTCTCCCCCCATACATTGGAAATACAGTAAATATTTGTATGTACATACAGTGTTAAATTCTCTCTCTCTATATATATATATAAAGTAGAATTTCATACAATCTGAGTGTTAAGAGAAAATGTAAAATTGGTTAACACACACAATGATTTTCTTTTATTTAAACTGCATTATAATACATAAATAATATTTGCTTATGTCCTAGAACACAGTGCAGGAAATATCTTCAGTGTATCTTAGATTTTTAAGTAACTTCTAGCTTTAAATGCCCAATCAGAAAGATTTTAAAATTTTTGGAAATGTAATACATTTGGTTTCCGTAAGCATGGTTTAGACTTTATAATGTAAGCTAAGTTACACAGTATTCCAGGCTTAGAGATTATATTTCTTAGATTTCCTTCTTTTTCAGAGGTCACAAGTAGGTGAACTGAATTTGCTTGTTCTACAACTAATGTACATAACACATATTATTTAATTTAAAGAGTTTTCAGACTCATAATACTAGATTCTCCCTAAAGAACTATGACTTTGAACTATAGCATAGTTAGCTATGCTTTACTGACAATCAGAAAAAAAAATAGTAATACAGTGATGTTACAAGCATGTTATAGAAAAAAAATATACACACCACTGTTTTTTACATCCTAATGTTAAACATTTTGTACGGTGTATGCAATGTTATTAAGAGGTATTGCAGTAGCCTTTTCTATCTTTGTGGTTGGTGTCTACTGCAGGTTACCCAATCAAGGAGAGAATGTTGGTGAAGAATTCATTCTTCAACAGCAGGAAGCATAACTCTTGCAGGCCCTGATCCTTTTAGGTGACTTCCACCACCTAGACATCTGCTGGAAAACAAATTATAAGCAATCCAGGGGATTACTGGAGCATATTGTGGATAAATTTTTTTGGTTCTTTTACCCAGATAGGCAGATGATCTCCACCACAACTGCTCTCTCACTCCTCAAAAGAAAAGGGGGAGGAAATACAGTGAAAAGGGTTCAAAGGTAAGTACAGGGAGATCACTCACCAATTATCATGGACTCAGCATAGGGAGATTAATATAATACATTGCCTATCATGAGCAAACTAAAACAGCAAGAAGCTAAAAGAAAACTAAAAACACCTTCCACACCTTCCTTCTTCTATATCTTCCCCCCAGGTGTCACAGGGGGATGAGAAATGAGGGCTTAAATCAATCCATGATGCTTTGTCTCTGCCTCTCCTTCATGGTCACTCTCTGCTCCTGCTCCACGTGGGGTCCCTCCCACGGGTTGCCATCCTTCCTGAACTGATCCTGTGGGGGCTTCTCAGAGGCAGCAGCTCTTCAAGAACTGTTCCAATATGAGTCTGTACCACAGGGTCCATCTGTTAGGAGCAAACTGCTCCAACAGGGGTCCCCCACAAGCGACCGCTTCCCCTAGATCCCCTGCTCCTGTGTGGACTCCTCTCCACAGGCTGCAGCTCTGGCCCAGAGCCTTCTCCAGCAGGGACTTTCCATAGAATAGGAGCCTCCTTCAGGCCACATCCACCTGCTCCACCAGGGGCTCCTCCATGGGCTGCAGCATGGAAACCTGCTCCATGTCGGACCCATGGGCTACAGGGGGACAGCCTGCTTCACAAGGGGCCTCTCCACAGGCCACAAGGGAACATCATCTCCAGCACCTGGAGCATATCCCACCCTCCTTCTGCACTTACGGTTTTTGTCATCTTTTCAATTTTGCAATTGTTTGTAACTGTCTTTTATTTACTTGCAAGTCATAATTTTCCAGATCCAAACTCCCATCTTGATTTGTCCTTTCCCACCTGTCTTCTTCTTCTACCTTATTCCTATGTTCTGTTCTTTTTATGTGATTTTGCATTTGAAGATATTTACACATTTATGAACATTACATGCAAGATATCTTGTGTATTAAGACTGTAGATTTTGAGTCTTTATACACTTTCTGCATCTAATACATTTGATCATCTCCTCTGTCACAACATGGGTTACCTCAACAGTCTTTATTAAATCTATTTAAAAGAAAATGGATGAAAAAAAAAATAAAATTCTAGATTATCTTCCAAATTCTCACTTGTTCTGCTTTCAATTCAGTCAGTTATTTACTGTTATTAACTAAATGAATCCGAATGTTGTAGAAGGGTTGTTTTAAAAGCTGATTTTAAAAATTCTTTTGTTACTAACTCCAACAAAGTGCACATGTATTTGTCTTTTGGAAAGAATGTATACACTATGCACACTTTTTCTCCTATGTACATTTTTTTTTTCTGCTTTCTTTTTCTTCTCTCGTCTCATTACCCAAAAACCTTTAGGCACTGGAAAATAAAAATATTTATTTCACTATATTTTCTAGAGATGATTTTTTAGGGAAGCCTTAGGCTGTTAGTTATCCCTAAATTCTTACTGTGAAAAATTTAAGATGTATACTGGTAACAATGAACCATTTGAAAATGAGGTGGTTTGTGCTCTCAGGTGGTGAAATACATGCCCTGGAGGGCAAAGCAAGTTTATGCAAAGCATGTGCCACTAGCTTTGGCTATCTCTTGTGACATAGTGACACATATGAGATCTTACATACAGAAAAATTCCTTATCTTCTTGCACTCAGCTGGAAAATGGAAAACAATTTTACAGCCTAAATGCACCATCTTCCTTAGTGTTACTCTGTTTATTCCAGCTCAGAATATGGTCACTTTTATGTTAAAATTCTGTCTGCAAAGATCTAAAGCTTGAAGCCCGTGAGTTGAATTGCAAAGGTTCTGCCAGCTATTTAAACTTGCGATGAAAGAAATGTGTGAAACCATCAACAGACTAGGAAATAGAAAAGCTTCCCAGGAGAAGAAAGATATCAAAATACAAATACAGATTACTTTTAAACAGATCACCTTCTGATGGGCATTAGAGGAAATTACAAGCAATGGGTTTACATGCATGCACGTAATATTTTCCAAGTTCACAACACTCCTTTGAAGTGTAGGGATGAAATTAAATAGCCGTCTCTTATCAGTGAAATCTGAACTACATTTAAATATTGGATGCACTATTAAACTGTTCAGAAAGGTTGGAAAATAATAAGGGTTATGCAAAGGCAATTGTATTTAAGAAATATTGTCTGTACAGAGGAAAGAAAAAAAAAATGATATGAGACTAAAGGGGTAATGAGTGCTGAAACACTGCGAATGAGAGGGCAGGAAAGGCAGTCTATCAAGAGGGCATAAACTAAATAGAAAAGAGGAAAGGCTTTCAGTGTCAGAAGGTGGGTCATCCTACCCTATCGGAGCACATATGTAAATTTAATGAGTAAATTTACATATATGTAAAATTATATGTTAAAAGATTAAACCTTTTAAACTGAAATATCTAAACCTATACGAAGAATAGGAGCTGAAAACTGGGCTTCTGAAAGAGCACTGGCTTTCTGAGTAGCTTTATTTTATCACTACTTTCAATAAAAAATGATTGTTGAAAGTAACATAAAAAAAAGCAAAGCTTAATTGTATAGACATATATCCCATGCTTGAATACCATCAAGATATAAATTGCCTATTTCTTAAGGATATAGTTGTGGTCATTATACAAAAAGAATATCTAAAGGGCTTAATTACAGTCTTTTACTGACACGAAGTAAAATATCCATAAAAGGACAGACCTGGGTAACAAAGTGAATAAAAGTAATATGGAACTGATGCATGAATCTTTCCATTGCCTTTTGTAAGCATGTAATAAGATTCATGGCAGACATAATACACATCCAATACACATCAAACATAGAATGTGAAAATCTCTTTTAATTTTTGAAGGAATAAGACCTACCTTCTATCTGTCTTATACTTAGTGGATTTATTGGAAAAAGGGGAGATGTCCAGTGTACTCAAGATTAGTAATCTCATTATGACTTTAAGAAAGTTCTGAAATTTAGGTAATATACAAACTAATGATTTGGAATTCAGAAAAATGTTATTGAAAAAACACCCACTGCCCTTTCAAAGAAATGCTTGGGCAAAATGTGAAGCTGGATACAAATGACCTGCAAAGGCTCTTTGGAAAGCTCTTCAGTACAGAAACCTTTTGTAGAATCAAAGCTGAGAAACAGAGTGTGTTATAAAACTTTTATAAAAGATTCATTTGAAATACTGTAGGAGCAATTGCTGACTCTGGGGAAGCAACTTTAAAGGAAAGTTAAAAGCACTAATCTATTTCTTTTTATTCTATATACAAAACAATGCATTACTGAAGTTACTCCATGTGGAATACAGAGCAATCTCTCTAATGGAAAAGTTAGACCAAGGTTTTATAATCCAATAAAGACTATAAACTCTTTTCTGTCTCTCGCACTCTATCTTCTGTACAGAAGTGGAAAAGAATGAACTTTCCTCTACCCATCAAAAATGCGGAACTTAAGAGTTATATTGACCCCTGAACTTACTTAATGCCTTCATTAAAATAAACAATCATGACATCTTGCTGACACCTTCTGCTCTTTGGTTAAGTCTGTGCACCTCACCTCCCTTACTGTTTCACATACTCTGTGATAACATTTGAGGTGTCCAACTCATACAAAATCCTGTTTACCTAGATGAGGGGGAGACTGTTCTCGGACTTTAAACTCAAAAACAAAAACAAATACAAACCCAACACATTCTATAGTTAATTTATGTGCACTCACACAAGAAGACATTACAGCACAAGTTTCTACTTAATAGACAAGTCTTACCTTGTTTTGTTTTGTTTTGTTTTTGTTTGTTTGTTTTTTTTATTATTATTATTATTATTTTTATTTTTATTTTTTTTTTAGAAAACGTATCACTGTATCTATCTGATTTACCCAGAGCAGAATAAATATACATTGAAGTTTCTGGAGCTTATAAAACTGCTCTCATTTAAATAGTGAAATTGTGTGTAACGGCAGAGTGGAATTATAACTAACCCCAAAAAACATAATGAAAGGTCTGCATAAGCTTTGAAAGAAACCAGATATTTCTTTTATTTGAATCCATTTGAGTTTACTACAAATTAGTACAAGATATCTTTCTCTGAAACACCTTAGGTCCTTACAGCACTTGAATGAAGTTCCTCTGATTATATACAAATTTGCTTTCAAGAAAATTTCCCAGAAAATAATTTGTATTTGGTTAACTATGTTCTCCGTTATGATCAGTATCAAGCCTTGAATCTTTATTTTAATTTGAACTGCTCTAGGCAGTATGACTGCCTTCAGAAAACTGATCATGATTTCATTAATAGGCACAAAACAGAAACTGGACAAAATCTGTTAAAGGCAATGAGCCCATGAAAGGTGTTCTTGGCTTTCAGGATAAATTGGTATTTCAGATGAATGATCATAGACTGCACAGTATAGTGGGAAGACAGACAACAGACTGTACCAGAAGATGGACTATCAATCAAGGATACATGCTTATCATCTCTAACAGTATGTAAGTGAGTTTTTATAAACTGCTTGGCAAACATCAAGTCATGCAAACTGCTGAGCTTGCACCTGGAACCATATTGTAACTAAGATCTTTAACTTGAACAGATTGTATCATTCAATGTTATAGACTGTATGTGATAAAGGATATAAATTCTATTAATTTTCACCTAACACATAGAAGGCAGTTCGTCTTGAGCATGAGCTCTAGATACAAACCTCTATGCAGAACTCTATATAGTTCCAGTTTCTGAACAGTTTCACTAACACATCTACACCAAAATTGCTTTGTTGTGAGGAACAGCTGGAAAGAGAATACAGAATACTGAACATTTTCAGAGGTCATCACTGAACTAACCAATCTGCTGTACTCATGATTTAATGTCTCCTCAAAAATGTATCTTTTATAAAGACACTTTTAATTTCCAATCCTGTTATATTCCTAAAATAATATTGTATACTGTAGCTATTACTGCAGCTACATAGAAAAGCTCAAACTGAAGAAAGAAATTCACAGCATGTGGAAAAAAGTACAGACCATGTGGGAGGAATATAGGGACACTGTCAGGATATGCAGGGATGCGACAAGGAATTTAATTCCCATTTGGAATTAAATCTGGCAAGGGATGTCAAGGACAACAAGAAGGGATTCTTTAAATACATCAGTAGAAGAAGGAAGACTGTGGAAAATGTTGGTGTGCTGCTGAATAGAATGTGTGCCCTGGTGAAAAAGGATATGGAGAAGACAGAGTTGAATCAGTCTTTACTGCTAAGATTAGCCCTCAAGAATAGCAGACCCTGGAGACAAGAGTGGAAATCCGGCGAAAGGAGGGCTTTTCCTTGACTGAATAGGATCTGGTCAGAGATCATCTAAGCAAACTTGATATTCACAAATCCATGGGCCTCAATGGAATGCACCCATGGGTGCTGAGGGAGCTGGCCGATGTTATTGCTAGGTCAATCTCCATCACCTTTGAAAGGTCATGGGGAAAAAGAGAGGTGCCTGAGGATGGTCTTGGGAATCTGGAAAGGTCCCAGTTCACTGGAAGATGGCAAATGTTGGACCAGTTTTCAAGAAGGGCAAGAAAGAAGACCTTGGTAACTACAGGCCTGTTAGTCTCACATCAGTATCTGGTAAAATTATGGAGAAGATTATCCTGGGAGTTACTGAAGTGCACCTGGAGGACAATGCAGCCATAGGTCACAACGTTCACGAGGTCACATAGGGTTCACGAGGGGTAGGTCCTGTTTAAAAATTTTGATTCCCTTTTATGATAAGATCACCCATCTTATCATCAAGGGAAGCCAGTTGATGTAAACTTTTTTGATTTCATTAAAGCTTTCGATACAGTTTCCCATAGCATCCTGCTGGACAATATGTTCAGCATACAGCTAGACAAAAACATCATACGATGGGTGAACAATTAGCTGATGGGTAGGGCTCAAATGGTTATGGTAAATGGGGCTACATCAGGCTGGCAGCCAGTTACCTGTGGGGTCCCCCAGGGCTCCATTTTAGGGCCAGTTCTTTTGAATATTTTCATAAATGCTTTGGTTGTAGGACTAGAAGGTGTTTTGATTAAGTTGGCTGATGATATTAAACTGGAAGGAACTGTTGAATATGTTGCAGGTGGAAAGGCCTTGCAGACAGATCTGGACATATTGGAGAGCTGGACAATCACCAACCGTATGAAGTTTAACAAGAGCAAGTGCTGGGTCCTGCACTGGGAAGGAGCAACCCTGGCTATACATACAGACTGGGGGACAAGACACTGGAGAGCAGCCCTGCAGAAAGGGATCTGGGCAGTTTGATTAATGACAAGATGAGTATGAGTCAACAGCATGCCTTGGTGGCCAGTAGGGCCAACCGTATCCTGGGGTGCATCAAGCACGGCATTGCTAGCTGGTCTAGGCAAGTGACTGTCATGCTCTACTCTGCACTGGTGCGACCTCATCTTGAGTACCTTGAGTACTGTGTGCAGTTCTGGGCACCACAATTAAAAAAAAAAAAAAAGATGTGAAACTATTGGAGAGTGTCCAGAGAAGGGCTACAAAGATGGTGAAGGGCCTAGACAGGAAAATGTATGAGAAGCAGCTGAGGTCACTTGGTCTGTTCAGACTGAAAAGGGCTGAGGAGTGACCTCATTGCTGTCTACAGCTTACTCACAAGGGGGAGCAGAGAGGCAGGTGCCAATGTGTTCTCTTCAGTGACCAGTGATAGGACCTTGGGAATGGTGTCAAGATGCAACAGGGGAGGTTCTGGCTGGATATCAGGAAAAAATCCTTCACGAGGACTGAAACAAGCTCCCCACAACACCAAGATTGTTAGAGGTTAAGAAGAGTTTGGACTGTGCTCTTAGTCATATGGTTTGAATATTTGGGTAGACCCGTGTGGTGCCAGGAGTTGGACTCAATGATCCTCGTGGGTCCCTTCCAACTCAGGAGATTCTATTACTCTATGGTTCTATGACTGGAAGAAAGCCAATGTCACACCAGTCTTCAGAAAGGGTAAGAAGGAGGACCCAGGCAATGACAGGTCACTCAACCTCATTTCCATCCCTGGAAAAGTGATGGAACAGCTCATCCTGTGGGTCATCTCCAAGCATGTGGAGGATAAGAAGGTGATCAGGAGTAGTCAGCATGGATTCACCCAGGGGAAATCATACTTAACCAATTTGATAGCCTTCTTATGATAAGATGGCTAGCTGGGTAGATGAGGGGAGAGCGGTGGATGTGGTCTACCTTGATGTCAGCAAGGGTTTTGATACCATCTCCCACAAGATCCTCATAGACAAGCTCAGGAAGTGTGGCCTAGATGAGGGGACAGTGGACTGACAATAGGCTGGATGGCAGAGCTCAGAGAGCTGTGCTCAGTAGTGTGGAATCTAGTTGGAGGTGCTATCCCCATCAACAACTCCTATACCTACTGGTGTCCCCCAGGGGTCAATACTGGGTCCAGTCTTGTTCAACTTACTCATCAACAACCTGGACAATGGAACAGAGTGCACCCTCAGCAAGTTTGCTGATGACACAAAGCTCGGAGGAGTGGCTGATATGCGAGAGGGCTGTGTTGCCATTCAGAGGGACCTCAACAGGCTGGAGGGATGGGCTGAGAGCAACCTCATGAAGTTCAACAGGGGCAAGTGCAGGGTCCTGCACCTAGGAAGGAATAACCCCAAGCACCAGTACAGGCTGGGGGATGACCTGGTGGAGAACAGCACTGCAGAGAGGGATCTGGGAGTCCTGGTGGACAGAAGGCCAATGGTGTGCTGGGCTGCATTCGGAATAGTGTTGCCAGCAGTTGGAGGGAGGTGATCCTCCCCCTCTACTCAGCCCTTGTGAGGTCACACCTGGAGTACTGTGTCTAGTTCTGGGCTCCCAGTGCAAGAGAGACATAGAACTACTGGAGTGAGTCCGGAGGAGGGCTGTGAAGATGATTAGAGGACAGGAGCACCTGATGTATGAGGACAGGCAAGAGAACCGGGCCTGTTTAGCCTGGAAAAGTGAAGACTGAGGGGAGACCTCATCAATGTTTACAAATAATGGGGGGGTGGGAGGGTGGGGCAGTCAAGAGGGTGGAGCCAGTCTCTTTTCAGTTGTGCCCAGTGACAATGGGTACAAGAGACAACAAGCACAAACTGAAGCACAGGAGATTCTGGCTGAGTATGAGAAGGCCTTTATTTACTGTAAGGGTGACAGAGCACTGGAACAGACTGCCCAGAGAGGTTGTGGAATCTCCTTCTGTGGAGATTCAAAACCCACCTGGATGCCATCCTGTGTACAATGTGCTGTAGGTGGTTCTGCTCAGCGGGGAGATTGGACTAAGTGATCTTCAGAGGTCCTTTCCAACATTGGCCATTCTGTGATTGTACCTCAGAAAGGAAGGGAAGACACTTCCAATGAGGGAGTTGTTGAAGGGGATAGCACAAGCACTTCCTAGGAGTGTTTTGCTTACTTAAGTACAAAATAGAAACTGATGAAGGACAAAGGGACAAAGGTGGCTTTACAGCTATCTACATTTCTACATTTCTACATTTCTACATTTACAGCTATCTACATTTATCTTAATAGTCTGTGTAGCTGTCAAAGAAAACCTAAGCCACAGAGAACTCCATTATTTTTTTTATTTTTTTTTTTCAGACATACCTGTAGCTGCCTGTTTTAATGAATTATGCAAAGATTCATATCACTGATCACATAAAATCAGATGCTGAATAGAAGTCTTATAATCAAATTCCATGACTATGTTTCCAGAACAAGTAGCCACATGCACAGGTGTCTTATCCAAAAAACATGAAAAAAATATTTGGGTTAGTGCCTGAACCTGTGCCTCAGTACAATATCTGTATTGTAAAACTACTGTAAATCATTTTCTTCACAAAAAAATCTCTTGAATGTCACTTTCAAGAAATCCTTTATTCTTCTGTATTGAGAAAGACACACTGTAGTTATGTCTTAGATTTTGCTTAATAAAACTATCAGGACAATTACATAATGTCTACTTTCCATTTGCTCTACTTCAGAACAGAGAGAGAAAAAAAAAAGTTTGTTGCTGATTCTTTTAAAATTTTAAAGCATGTTCTCTAGACGCTAGGTTACATATGTAAGTGATACCTGATCAGACTTTTTTTTTTTTTTTTTTTTTTTTTTTTCCCAGTTTCTCAACAGCACCACTATTTAATTTGATTTTCACGTCTGAAATCTCTTGAGTACTGAAGGGAAAAAAAAAAATCATATTTGAAAATACTAGAATGCCATTTTCAGCACTGAAGCTTATTTTCTACTATAGAAAACTTAAATGTGTGTGGACTGAAAATTTCTGGCAACTGATATAAGATAAACTTAACACGTGAATTCTCCTCTTCATTCTCCCTCTTCAGCTTTTTAATGACTAACAATGAAGAGTCACAGTTAGATGCAACAATGGAGTTGTGATCTCAGCTATTAATACTCATCAACAGTGATTACACAGTGGTAAGTATTGTCATTGCAACATTATTTTTTGTTGTTAGGTCGCAAGATAGGCTGCAGACAATCTGTAAGAAGTCAAATGAATGAGAATATAGAAAAGTTTGATTTCTTTATTTCTCTTTAGATACTTAAAAGAACAAAATAATTTCTTATTTAACATTTTAAATATGAATTTTAAAGAAAGGTAATGAATGAATAAACTAGACAATGGGAAGGAAATCAGTGAAGTAATTCCACGGTATTTTTATAATATCTGAATTAGGTTTATTAATTAAGTATAATAAACTGTAAATGACATTCATACATTTCAATTTACCCAAGTTATTAATTTAATGCTCTATCTAGGTACCAACATTCAAACCATTGTTTTTTAAGTTTCCTTTGAAATCTGTGTAAACCCCTGTTCTGACTCTCCTAGGTCTTCATTTTCTCTCTCTTGAAACCTAAATCAGGTCCACTTCAAGAATAGAGACTTTCAAAATGAGGTAACTAGTCCATGATCAGTCCCCATATACTTACCTTACCAAATCTTCAGCACTTTCAAATAATTCAACTATATCTTTTCACGAGTGCCCCACTATCCCTCTCACAGATTCTCTTGTTTATAAACCTGGTTAAAGAATACAGTAAAGTTAAAATATAAAATGTATGTTTCATAGAAATATATATATATATATATATATATATATATATATACATATTTATAAGGTCCAAAAGCAGAAAGCATATGCATGAAATAAGAAATATCAGTATGTCATTCTCTGCCTCAACAAGCTCTTTGACTATTGTTTCCTCATTTCAAAAAGGTCACTGGCATTTAGTGACCCTCTACTTTTAAACTTTCCCTAGTAATACAGTTACTGGTAGTTGTAGTTGCACTGGTAGTTGGAGACAGAAGGAAAGGCAGGTTCCATGATCCTGTCCCATTGGCCAGGTCCCACTGGCATTTCACTCTGTTCCCATGCTGCACGGACAGTTATTTTATCATACAGTCAGCTCAGTTAGGAACAAATCCAGATAGTAAAGAACAAAACATACCACACCTCTGAAGCCACAGCAGAAACAAAATAAAATGTACTATTCCATTCAAGGGACTGCACCAACACTGTCAGCATACAACAGTGGATGTCCAGAAAGGAAGTGTGAGAGGAAGGAAGAACTGTTTTTTTAAATGATAGCATAGGCTTATATGCATGTAAAATTATAGCTCAAGTATTCTGTATTTCAGGTTATTACGGAAGTTAATAACTAGGGGAAAAAAAAGAAAAAGAAAAAGAAAAAAAAGACAGCATAAATATAATAATATATATATATATATAAAAGCATAAATATAATCAAATGATCTTCAGGAACAAGAGAAAGAGTTACGGATGTATATTTATATATAGAAAGACATAATCTCTTTTGTGTCTTTTTGTGACTGCAGAGCTGTTGTTTTAACAAAATGAGAATTTGCATGGGAAAAAAAAACAAACATTTATTTTTAAATTATAATTTAATATAGCATAATTTTAAAGTAAAACATTTTGTCTCAGATGAAGTTATTATTTAATCCTACAACGATTTAAATAATTTGAAAAGTAAATGTGTTAATGGTGTTAAATTTATTTTGTGCCAAATTTTTTTTTCTTGAAAGAGAAGAAAAGTGCACATTGAGATTCTAGTTAGTGTTGTGATTCTCTGAGTTTCAGCAATATCAATAGAAACAAGACAGACAGACAGATTAATTTTATTAATTTTATTTATTTTTTTTTAAGAGAAAACACAGATGGTAACACGTTAAGGGGAAAATCATTTGGTCTTTGAATAAGAGATCATACAGTAATAAATTAAATATTCATTAATATTGAATTATTTGATAGCACGAGAAGGGTACGGAAAGCAACTGTTTCTCAAAATGGAAGAAAACACACCTCCAGAACATTCAATATACTATATAATCAGTGCAGGAACTTATTTTACAGAGAAAAAAAAGAGTTGTACTCCCGATCCATTCTGTTCTTCAGTGAAGGAATTGTAAATTTTTGAGGGAAAAAAAAAAAAAAAAAAGGACATAAAAAGCATTTAAAATAGTTGCAAAACTGTGATTTTTTGAAATCTCCACTTGTGGTAATATAGATAAAATAGGTATGATTTTCTAGAAGAAAGTAATTGTGACTCTAGAACAATATGGAATACCAGTCAACCCCCTTCTTAACTACAAGAGAAACTCTCGTTTGGATAGTGACATACGTTGACACAGTGGTTCTAATAACTGCAGAATTTAGTAGTAAGGACTGAATTTCTGACATGCCTTTGGCAAATTCAGTTTCACAGAGACAGTACTTAAGACAGGACTTAAGACAGGAAAAGAGGATTTTTTTTTTTTTTTAACATGTATTCACAAAAACAGAACCTCGAGTTACAAATATATGTGTGAATGTCAAATGTATAACTAGCATTTTTGACATGTGGGTGGGAGACATATATCTTTACTAATCCACATACATAAGATGATTTAGGGATATAGAAATCTGAATATTTTAGTTTAAGATGATTTAGAAATGTTACACTAAATAAAATAAGAACATCAAAAAGCACCCCTCGTGTAAGTTGTTAACTCAAAAACTAAAAAACAAACAAAATTTGACAGCTAGGTATAAGTCTATATTTTTCAAAATTTTTTCTAGGTCATTTAGAAATTATTTCTAATGCCAAGGTCATTACAGTTAGGAAAATGGCTTTAAATAATCAAAGTGTAACAATAAATATCTTTGTAAGTTAAACTATGATAGTGAGAAATTACAACTAATGTCCCATAACCTATAGGTAGCACCTTGTTCACCATTAATATATATTTTTAAATAGAGAGATAAATAATAAAGTAGCTCTGTATAGATGTCATTTCATTCACTTCCCTCTACTGCTGCAGCAGTTGCTTTTGCCCTTCTCCTTCTTGACTCCAGATACAAGATTTCTACACTGAACTTTACTCACTGTGCCAGTAGTACTAAATAACATCTATTAACATTAGACAATTCAAGGACAAAATTGACAAATGACACATCACTTATCTAAGTGGAAACAACTGCTACAAAAACAGCCTTAAAATAAAAGTTTTTATAGGCTTTTTAATTTTTTTTATGCAGCCAGTTCATTTTAGATGGAGAAATAAACCTATCAGTACATCACAGTAGCATAAGAGTATTCTTATTTAAAGACGATAGATGACCTAATACTCTGATTTTGTAGCTCTTGTTATTGACAGAAAAGAAAAAAGTGATTTTACCAAATGCAACTACAAGTGCATTAAGAATACCTGCCAGTTCTACAATTACTGTCATGTTTACTAACTAATCTTAACTCCACTCGGTGTAGGCACAGCTGCAGTTTGAATAGGGCTATCCTAGCACAGGAAAACTAAGTGTGCTGCCACATAGCTTCAGCTTTATCATATAAATGGAAAGCATGCATCACCATCTGGTTCTAGCAACTGGGCCAAAAAAATTCATTTTGCTTCTTCAGCAAACCTCTCTTTGTTTCTCTTGACCTTCTACAAGTTATTTAATGTCTTTTTGACTCCATTTTCCTGTCAGTAGGAGAGGGACACAGTAGCTACACTATGTTCTTCTGATACTATGAAGTTTACTTGATACAAATGAAACACAAATTTTCTCATCAGCAGTTATACGCCTCTAATCACCATGGTATGAGAGATCTGTTCAATACTGGAGTTAAATTTGAAGCTTGCATTACTCTGCACATACTAAAAATACCAGCTAAGCTAAAGTTATGGCAAGTTATGATGTATAATGCCCTTGCTGCACTGGAAGGCTGCTGTGATCAATACAAATTGAAGGTTGCATGTAGCACAAACTTCGCTGGGTTAAAAGATTTATTCTATATTTACTTCTTGATAGGTGTCTGAGATGAATAACACTAGAGAAGTCCAGGTATGATATCAATATATATATAAAAAAAAAAAAGAAAAAAAGAAAAATAGCTGCTTCAAAAACAAGATTTTTTTTTTTTTTGGATTGTTATTGTTCTCTTCTGTAAGTTCCAAAAGCCAGTGACTAACCTGATGCAGATCAATTTCATTTTACTTAACCTCCAGATAGCATAAGGTTTATCAATTCCTTTGGATGCATGAATATCATCAATTTTTTGGGATATCGCTCTTGGGATTTAGCATGCTTGAAAATCTGGAGAGATTTAGGTGAAGTTTGAATCTATCTCTAATTTAAAGATTTTCAAAGCTGTATTTATGTATTATGTATATATAACATTGTATAAAGCTAGATAAATGATTGATGCTTTTCTTATGGTATTGTATACTGTTTCTGCAACAGTGTTAGGGTTAAATAATAATATGTGTAAAAATAAAAAAAGGCTGATATTCTCAAGATAAAACAACACCTTTTAGGTACCTTTGCTTTTCATACATACTCTTCATAGAGATTATGAGTCATTGCAGAATTGTACATTTGGCAGCTAACACCTTTTGGACACTGGTCATATATAGTATGTCAGAGAGATGATAAAAACAGGATACATCCCTAAATGTCTTCTCATAAACTTTAATTTTTCAAAAGAAATTCTGCTGTTCTATTTTGAGATATACCAGAGGAAAGCTGTAAAAATGTAATAAGCAAGTAATATAGCTCAATACATGTTTTAAATACCAGATCTTTTAACATTACTGCTGCAACCAGCATACAGGTTCTGCACTGATAACATGTGAGACTGTCCTTACAATGGTGGGAGTATTGTTGCAGAACTTTATTTTTATTATTTTCATTTTCATTTTCATTTAAAAACTTAATTTTATGGTCTAAATGTAAATGGTAATTTCCTCCAACAGGGAGCGCTTGTTGGAAGTTCCTTCTCTCCTGCTGTCTGTGCAATTATGCTAGAGACAATTCAGTTTTTAAAGTTGTTTTTAAATTGGAGGATGAAGCCAGGCTCTTCTTGGTGACATTCAATGATAAGGCAAGGGGCAAGAGGTGCAAGTTGGAGCATAGGAGGTTCTGCTTAAATATGAGACAAAACTTTTTTACAGTAAGGCTGACAGAACACTGGGACAGGCTTCCCAGGGAGGTTGTGGAATCTACTTCTCTGGAGACTTTCAAAACCTACCTGGACAGGTTCCTGTGTGACCTGATCTAGGTGCTCCTGCTCCAGCAGGGGGATTGGACTAGATGGTCTTTCAAGGTCCCTTCCAATCCCTAATGTTCTGTGATTCTGTGATTTTTATTTTATTTTTTTCACTGTTTTATTGTTGCTGTTTTTGGAGGAACAAAGTCTTGTATTGCATACAGACAAGTTTCTGTACAAAATCACCTTATCTGCTATAATCACACTGCTTATTATGTCAAAGTAATGTATTGATTTAACAGAAGATTTCCTACAAGTGATATTGTAATTATTAGTAAAAACTAGGGCAAAGTGGTTAATGAGAGATTAAATTATTTGGGAAAGGGAAAAAAATGGTTTTAACAATATTAATTTGGTTCTGTCCCTTTGTATCTGTGCACTGAATATAACTATTTATTCAACTTCTCTTTGGATCGACATTGCCTCTGTGAGCCCACAATACATTATGTGAGACTTCATAGGCATTGGACTTTTAAAGGAACTAAATGGTTAAATCCATTCAGTTATTAATACCTCTCAAAATAGCACTACTTGAGACTGTATAAATTTATGTCAAAATATATTGGTTACATTCTCTTGTTTACCTTTATACCACAATAAATTAACATGCATATGTGTGGAGCTCTAGCTGTTGACCTCTTCAATTTAATAAAGCTTGACATTTTAATAGGATAAACAAATGTTTTATTTGTATAATGTGGAGTATTTTACCGATGATCAGATGTGAGTTTGTTAGATGTTTGTTCTTTATATATTGGAGGTAGAACTCATGTTTGCTAGATGACCTATTATTCTGCTGATTCATTGAATGTGTGTTATAATTTAAAGGTCAGGGCTATCCATTAAAGTTATCAACATGGTGCAAGATACTTTAAGTCAAAAACATTCCAGCATGAGCTTCATTAATTCTATGGCATAAATGCTAAAACTCTACTGAGAAAAATTAATCCCCTAAACTGAAGCATCTCAGCCCATGACACATGACTGCAGACCTTCACAGAATCACAGGTAGATCACAAAGAAAGCAGACAGGTAAATTTTGAATGGAAATGTTATTGTATTCTATTTATAATACTATTGGGACAAATAATTTAAAAGTGGCTTCCAGGAAAGCAGAGTATTAATCCTAGATTTTATTGTTTGAATGGAATAAATTAAACTCAGTAATAAAATTCAGATGATTTTATTTCCAGTTCAGTTTTGTGAGGTGAGTTAACTTTAGGTGAGTTAACTATCATATTTAGGTAGAAGATAGATAGGTAGATATGAACTACATACTAAGCACTTAAAGCTAATACTAGTGAATTCATAGACAGTAATAAATTGGTCATGTATTATTGTGAGCTCTCTTTGGTGGAACCAACTATAGGAATCTCAAGGTTGCTACACTTTTATTTATTTTATTTATTTTAAAAAGAACATCTGAAGAATTAGATGTTGTGGCAAATAATACTGTAAAATGCAGAACAGTATGGGGCAGCTACATAGTTTAGCTATGTAGAAGAGAAGATTAAATATCAGCTTCATTTATATTAATTATATTAATATAATTACATTAATCTATTATATTAATCTATAGTATAATATTGCTATTTATCATGATTCTGTTAAATGTCTAAATAAAATAATTTTTGAAAGTGTTAAGCTGTTTCTATGACTTTTTTATTTTTATTTTTATTTTTTTTTAATGGGGGTTTCTAAAAAGCTAGGTGGAGTTCTAGGCAGCAGGAAAATGATAAAAAATATATTGAAAATTTCAAGTCCTCTGGCAACGTTTATTTGTGGATGACCTTTAAAAAGTATCGTCTGCCTTCAGGCACTCGCATGCTATTTACGTTAATCCTCTTAAGTTTCCTTACGGCTCCAATATGCTGCTACTTACCTCAACATCACCTTCTGCCTTTGGACATAATTTCTGTTTCATATATTTTTGGACTTCAAATAGCAGCTACTATTGCTATTTGCTACTACTGCAGCAATCTTTTCCTATAAAGTTTACTAGGAATGTGCAGATAATTTCATAAGGCTCAAGACTGGCTCTATGGTGTACCATGTGAGAATCAGACGAAGCCATCCCAAAATAATTTTGCAAATTAGTTGCTTAGAGGTAGATTGCAGACTGTAAAACAGCTAGAAAATCCTATCAAAAGTCATTAGGAGACTAAAAAAACTTTTAGGCAAGAACAGATACTTTTTGTTATTATTGTTTCCAATGTCTTATGTTAATGTTTTCAATAGCATTCTACTATTAATAAGAAAATAACTTAATCAAAGCTGTAGACTAAACAAGAAAAAATGAAACAATTTTTCATTGCCACTACTTTCAATTCCACGAGTACAATTTTCCCATTCTGTTTGCTTGTACAAAGTTTAAATCTTATTAGAATTAACTGGAAATAACATTGGTAAAAATCTTACAAGAAATATAGATTTACTCTGGAAAATATTGTTAACAAAGAACAAATGACAGTCATTTAGTTACAAGTTAATAAAAGAGTACTGTGTGTTTCCTTTGGAATAAATACAAAATGTCATTTTTAGCAAAAAGTACAAATGTGCAATTTTTGCTGTATACTCTATCAAGCCTGTCAACCTTGTAATTACCCTGGTTATTCATACAGCTGATATTCTAAAAGGCATTAATAACTCACTTATATCTCATGATGAGGTGAAATCCAAGATATGCAATTTCAGAAGAAGGTTCTTAAGACATCTAAATAAACTCTTATCATCCCAAAGTAGTGACAGTGTTTTCTGAACCAAACACCTGAAAAATATCATGACCAGTCTGGACCCAATGGACTCAAAAACAGTATAGCACAATATTCTTAACAGGAAAATATTTGGAGAAAAAAAGCAAATAGGGATACATTTTAGAAAAGAAAATTATTCAAATTGGAAACAAAAGTCTTACTTGAATTTTATTTCATGAGATTCTATAAGCAGTCAAAGGTTCATGTACTGATAACACAAACACAAGCTCAAAGTGTATATATAGCTCTAGGACTGGTCAAATGCAGTTTATTATACTTCTTCGGGCTTTAAGAAATGTTCAATAATGTTCAGAAGTAATGGTGAATATTTTAAGTTACATGTATCACATAATTTTTTATTTGTTCACTGGTAAATTTATTTGCAGCATATAATTTGCAATGTTGCAAAAATCTCAAATACTTAATATCTTCTATGTGTGTTGCTGGATTTTTTTTAATATGTTAATTGAAAATATCTCTGTCAACATTCAGATGAAATTTTTATTTGAAACATATTTAACTTGTGAAACAGCCAACATAACATAGAGTTTTAATGTTAACATTTTAATTTTCCAATAATTATGGACCTCTAGTGTAAGAAAAGCCTGACATATGTAGGAAGTGTATTTAGGACATGGATTTTAACATAAATTTAAACTCAAATATTGTCTGAGAATATATATGAGAAATTGCTACTGCTTAGCTTACATGAAGTAAAGACATGATCTTTAGTCAGAAAAAAAAAAAAAAAAAAAGTAACTATATTTCATTTCATAACTGAGAAGTGAATTGTGTCACCAGTTGTGACTGCTTGGAAATGCCAATGCACATCTTGATCATATTATTTATTGATACTTTATTCCACTTCGATGTGATAAAGCAATTTTAATTTTAGTATAAATGTTACTTGATACATTTTCAACTCCAAACACTGGGAGAATCACTGTTCCAAATTCAATCTACTTTCCTTTGTCAAGGTATACTGATCTTTGAATTACTTATGACAGACTGAGCTAACTTCAGCAGGAGTCAGAGTGAGATGCAGCAGTGTAGGCATCGCCAAACCCAGAGCAGAACAGAGAAACTTGATTAATATGTCAAGCTCCACAAACTGTGCAGTGGAGTACTTCAGAATAGCATCTCAATATGTAGAAGCCAAATAAAGTCAGATTCAGTGTGCAAGAACCAACTTCTAGAAATTAGATAAGGACTAGATAAGGACAGGGTCCAATTTAAATATCAACGTTCTACCATTTCAATGAGACCTCTATTTATTCATAATATCTTGAAATCACAAAATTGTTTTTAAATATATATATATAGTTATAGTTATTTATCTATTTATTTATTTTAATAGAGACAGATTTAATAAATATGACTTATAAAAAGTCTAAAATACTACCTTAAAGAAGGGTACAAATTAATTCCCTTCCTTATTAGGCCAGGTTTGCAATCCTCTGTATCCCACCAGCTAGAGAGGAAGGGCTATAGCAAAGCTCTGTTCCCACAGTTTTCTGTCTTTACACTAATAAATTAATTTAATTTTAGTAAATCCTTTTTTTTTTTTTTTTTTTTTTTTTTTTTTTTTTTCCCAGTGAAAGAAATATGACAATTTTTTTTGACAACATAAAACTGATTAGACTTCACTCCCAGAACTAGACACCCACTTGTAACTGTGAAACTTCTGGGACCTTTGATATTTCTACCATTCTGTTAAATCTGCTTTGAAACACTCAGAGAAATAAATAAATAAATAAATAAAAAATAATCTTAGAAAGAAACTCACAGAAAGAAATGCAGACCAAATTTGACATTATTTGACAAAAATTAAGTGATACATAAGCACTTAAGCTACTACCTGTGGTGGTTTTACCGTGCTGGGCAGCTAAACCCCACAACCGCTCTCTCACTCCCCCTCCTTTAGATGAGGAGGGGGAGAAGTAAAGCAAAGAACAACTCACGGGTTGAGATAAGGATAATTTACTTAAAGGGAAATAATTATAATAATTAAATAAAGACTACCATGAACTAAACAATTTAACTAAGGGGAAATAAAAGGGAAAGGGGAAAAAAGGGAGGAAAACAAACAAACAAAATAAATGAAAGCTATATGGAAGTGCAGAGGAAAGAAATTACTCTCTACTTCCCACAAATGAGCAATGATTGACCACGTCCTTGAAGCAAGGCCTCAACGCACGCAGCCGGTGTTCGAGAGGAGGACCGACGTCTTCTCAACGAGAGCCCACCCCTCCCCTCTTCTTCCTGTTTCCACCTTTTATTGCTCAGTGTGACACCACATGGTATGGAATATCCCTTTGATTGGTTTAGGTCAGCTGCCCTAGTGATGTTTCTCTCCTCACTTTTTTGCCCACCCCCTAGGAGGGTTAGAGAAAGGCCCAATGCTGTGCCACTGCTGCTTAGCAGTAGACACAACACTGGTGTGATAACACTGCTGTTCCAGCTACAAGTACAGAGTACGGCACTGTATGGGCTGCTGCCGGGAAAGTTAGCATTCCAGCCAGACCCAGTACACTACCGTATTTTGTCTCCTACATAACATAGCTACAGTGTTCAAATGAAGCTTTTCCACAGTGGGCAAATTATATCGCCAATGGGTTAGTGACACTTCTCTGTGTGAAGTAGTCTTGAATGATGAAGAGTAAAAGAGTCACTTGGCCATTGGTATATGTCCTATCTCATTTTCATTTCTATTTCCATGAATAGTGGATATTCAGGTTTTGTCAATGGTCTTAAACTGAGAGCTGATCTATTTGAATCTGAGGGCTTAAATGTTGGCAGAAGTAAATGAGTTAAGATTCCTGGGGCTGGGAGTGCAAGGCGTCACCTGTCTAAGAACACGTGTAAAATGTTGAAGTCAATGAAGATTCACCAAAGCTACAAGGATGCCAGTGTAGATTCTGGGAAAGCTTCATCCTCATGTTACTGATACTTGAAAAGTATCATGATACATGATACATATGGGAATATGAAAGGAAAAGCTTGCAAGAAATATGAGACAGGGAACTAAGGTTCTATCTGAGGAATCAAGGTAGAAAGCATAATACTTGAAGGTAGGAAGGTTTAAGTCATAACATATGAATACAAAGGAAAGTGGCTCCCCAAAAGTTAAAACTCTTCCGATTTAAAACTTCTGGCTCCTAAATTCACTCTCTAACGTTTAGTAAACTTCACTTTCATGGCTGTTTTTCCCGGTTATAAGGGCATTCATTTTTCAATCTCATGTTTTCAGAGCCTGAAAAAACAAATAAACTTAGAGGCCTCAGATCTCTGTCAAAAGTGGTTGAAATGGTAGTAGTTTCAAGAAAAAATAAATGTTTATTATAAAACAAACAAACGAACAAACAAAACACATTGTTGTGTCAAAATAGGCTGAACAACAATAATAATAATAGTAATAATAAAATAGTTCCTGACTTTGAAGTAGATGTTCCAGTTGTAAAGATGTTTAGCTAAACTCACTCCTTAGCATTCTTTCCAGCTTCATAAATCTTGAATTCTTTCCTGCATAGTGACATAGTTTCAATAAGAGCACTGAAGAGTACTCCAAAAGGCATGAATAACTTATAGCCTGACAGTTATGGCACTTAAAAGTAAGTGATAGTTTGTAAAGAATCAGGTCCTGTCAGTGTGTGTTAGTCATGCTCTAAAAACACCTCTGTGATTGAGTCTCTTCCTTTGTCAGATTCTTAGGTTCAATGCCCTTTCCAGATGAAATAAATTTAAATGTTACCATCCTTGGAATGATTTTTCCAGGAAGATACTATTCAAAATGAATATAAACTGTAAACAGTTATTTACTTAGTTTTGGTAGACAAGAAATACAAAAACAAAACAAAACAAATAAAAAAAAAGAAGAGAAGGAGGTGACATAATCATAGAATCATTGAATCATTGAATCATATGGATGGTTTGTGTTGGAAGGGACATTAAAGATCGTCTAATTCCAACCCCCCTTCCATCGTCAGTGACACGAACCACTAGATCAGGTTGATCAAAGCCCCATCCAGCCTGGCCTTGAACACTTCCAGGAATCCATAACTTCTTGCTGAACTACTAACTGTGGCTCTAGCAGACAGTAGATATGACCTTTAAGTATATATAACAGAAGTCAATATTTTGCTCTTACACAAAGTCTATAGTACAGATTTCTTCAGAAACTCTGAAGATTTTCACATTTGTAGGTACTCTAAAATTATGGATGTGATTCTCATGTTTTAGAGTAAAAAATTGTTAAAACTGCACTGATGCATTTTATAGCATGTAGATCAAACCCATTTATTTGTTAAATTAAAATACTGTCATTATGTCCCCCTCCGTGCACCAAAATGGGTAGACACACGGTACCACAATGAGTAGTCTTTAGAGGGACTCTTTTCTCAACTTGAACTTCTCTTTTAAGATCATTTTCTTTATTCTTCTAAGCTTTAAATATAAATACCTGACTAAAACAAAAATAATGTAATTGCTTTGTTCCTGTATTTCTTTTACACTCATCTTTTGAAGTCTGTATTAAAGAGGGAACTTCACTCTATTGTTCAAAAATAAATACCAAATTCCTTAATGTATCTACCCTTGGAACTATCATTTACAAAGAAGAGATGAAACGGAGTTGTGGAAGCTTTTCTAATTAAATTAAAACCTGTAGAAACTCTGAGATCCATGACTATATATGCTGATTCTCTTTCATAACATAATTGTCATTGCCTTGTTTTGATGCACGGTTGCCTAATTCTGGTAACAATGGTTCTTTGGTGCTCTGTCTCAGATATTCTTTTTCAGACATATGCAGTAGAATGACCATAAGCAATAACAGCTCTCTCAGTACTAATGTAATGCAAAAGTTTTGTAAGGTTCGTTGTATGATAGTGCTTGCAACATATCTTTCTCGGTTCTCTGGGGAGCTATGAACTGATCTTGGAGAAATGATGGTACAGAGAAGGGTGACAACTGGCAATTTTTCTTTTCAGGAAAACTTCATAAGTTTGAAAAACTGTTTCTCAGGTTCAGAGAGGAATTTTGATGAGAGAAAAAGATCATCAAAACTCTGCAGTTATTGACCTACCTGTTTCAGAGAAGAATCATGAACTTCTCAGACATGTCAGGATCAGTGATGCTTACTGTTCCAGGCATCTTATCTGTTTATACTCTGTGTTTCAGAACTCTGAAATGTGTTTCCTTCCTTCCTTCCTTCCTTCCTTCCTTCCTTCCTTCCTTCCTTCCTTCCTTCCTTCCTTCCTTCCTTCCTTCCTTCCTTCCTTCCTTCCTTCCTTCCTTCCTTCCTTCCTTCCTTTCTTTTTCTTTCTTTCTTTCTTTTTCTTTTTCTTTCTTTCTTTCTTTTTCTTTCTTTCTTTCTTTCTTTCTTTCTTTCTTTCTTTCTTTCTTTCTTTCTTTCTTTCTTTCTTTCTTTCTTTCTTTCTTTCTTTCTTTCTTTCTTTCTTTCTTTCTTTCTTTTTCTTTCCTTCTTTCCTTCTTTCTTTCTTTCTTTCTTTCTTTCTTTCTTTCTTTCTTTCTTTCTTTCTTTCTTTCTTTCTTTCTTTTTCTTCTCTCTCTCTCTCTCTTTCTCTTTCTCCGTTTCTCTTTGAAACCGTTTTGGGAAGTGAAATGATAGCATTTTAACTGTATTGAAAAATAGATGTGATACTAAATACTTATTCATTAAAACTGGTATTCCTGTGTAATATCAAACGCATTCAGATATTGCTGCTTAGAACAGAGATGTTGTACTATAAAAGTATCTGGTTCATTTTCATAGAGGTATGATCAACTATCAAACAACTTTTTTTTTTTTTTTTTTTTTTTTTGCGTGTGTGAGTGTGTGTGTATCAGTCAAGCACACTGACCTTTTCTTTTCAACACTTGCTTGACTTGTCAGCATTGTTTCATAAACGTAACAAATAACTTTTCTGCAAGGAGTATCATGAAAGAAATATTGTAATGGGTTTATTTTCTTCAGGAAAAAAAATAAATATATATATATATTGAAAACCATAGGCAGCAAGAATATCAATTCACATATTGTTTCTGACACATTCTACTTTTGATGACATACTTGGTTGACTTGGATGATATTTGGTTTTCAAGGCTAATCTTCAGGAAAACAGCTATATTTGAGGGAAAAATGGTAGTACCAAAATAATTAGCTGTATTTTTTTCCTCTTTTGCAAATTCTCTTGTGGATCACAGGAAGATGAATATTCAGCTTCAGATCCAATGAACTATTCTGTTTGGCTCAACTCTAGCAAGAAATTAATCAAAATGTTTCTCATCCATCTGATAGCAATATATACAAAATGAACTCCAAAATATTCTATGCTACTCATCTACTAAGGATTAGAGGATAATGCCAGAAACATACATGTATATTATTTCACACTGAAAGTCTGCCCTGAGTAAATCCTTTAGAACTGCCCTCTGCTGGTCCACTGTTTCTGGGAATTCAAGTGTAAGAAATATGCTCCTATTAATTATCACTAAAAATATTGTAAGTTAAATCATTTGATTTAAAGATTAAATATATTTAAAAAGTTGTGGAATTAAAGCAAACAAGTAAGCAAATAAATAATAATAATAATAAAAAGCCAAACATGCAAATAAAAGGAGAGTCAAAGCAGTGAGATAATGGTTTCCTCACCTCCTAGAAGTGTGAAAAGATTTTAGTGATGTTTTGTGTCTAGATTTATATTTGATTTAACTGGAATTTGATTTAGTGTTTGTTTGTTTGTTTGTTTGTTTGTTTGTTTTTCCTCATCCAGTCTGGCCTCCTGGATGAGAAAGACAGAAAAAGGCTGAAAAATAAATCTATTCACTTCCCACTGTATTTCTATAGTTTGAAAATGTTGCTTTCACTCCATTGCATATATTTTACCTCTTTCTCTTGTGGTGTCTTCTGCAGGAGATTCCTTGATTCTTTCTTCCCCATCTGTCCCTACCCTCTAGTACAAAAAGTCCTCATCAAATCATGCTCAGCTGCTTCTGTTGAAACAGAAATCTCCTTGTCTTTCCTGCTTTCCTGAGGATTTAACCTGATAAAATGTGCTACAGCAAAGATGGCACAAAAAGACAGTCCTCTTTGTTGCTCAGTCACAGTCTATGTAACTGAAGACTACATGTATGATCTAACATGTATGATCTATACAACACCTGTGAACAGACTATACACTTTTATTATTTATCATAGATTAGTATTTTTGTATTTTGATACATCTGTTTTCTCATCTGTGTTTATCAACCATATTTTCTGTCAGCTTCAATAGAATTGACAATCATAAGAAGACTTTTGTTCTGTGACCTTGAAATAAAAAACAGTTTTGCAGCTATCAAAATAAGGTGTTCTATTATTTAGTATATATATATATATATATTTAGTATATATATATATTCTCCTTTGGGATCATTGGTAATATTCTCCACTAACTTACAGTGTTGTGAGTGATTTTTCTGGTTTTATCAGTGATCACTGAAGACGCTTTCTCTCCTGACCCCAATAACACTAGCTCTCAAATTGATTTATGAAGCTTTAGTGGATGTATAACTTGTTACCCTTTGGCCTCCTTGTGGAAATTGGTAGGAGTGCTGGGCTCTGTGTACAAATACAGCAGTGACCTAGTTATATGGATCAGCATAACTTTGGTAAGGCATACTTTAGTTCTTTTGAAGCTACCATAACTTACAAGGTTATAGTAAAATGCAAATAAAATGCTTATTTACAGCATCTGATAAAGACAGCATAGTTACAGGTGCTTATAAAAGACAAGTGAAGGGAAATCAATCCTTAATTTTCACTAAGATGAAGTATAAGGGATCTGTTTGTCTGCTCAGTATCTCACATTTCAAGCTGCATTTGTCAGGGAAAATCACGTCTTTACAAAGCCTCATGGCTTTTACAGATATTTTTGTTCTTGGAGTCCTCTCAGTACCCCACTCAGATTTAAATCTTTTGCTCTATCCTTCTCTTTATCCACCTGCTCCAATCCAACCTACAGTGTGTTCATTATGATATTTCACATATAGAAACTCTTCAAAAAAGAACCAAGGTTCCCTATAGGGAATGTTCAAAAATGCTATATTTGTAAAATAATATGGAACATGAGAATGTAAATATATATTTTTAAAAAGTGATGACATACATTTTTTCTTTTTCCTGAGGAAGTGGAGGAATTGTTTTTCTCAGGTATAAGCCCTAGACCAACACCAGTGATCTCCACCTCAAAAACTACTTGTCACAGACAATGTTTATATATTGGCCATTGTGTAAGAGCATAGTGGTCTTATGACTGTGATTAAATTTGGTCCACTGTGGAACAACTCATCGTTATAAACATGTGGTGCAGGGGGTGTAAGTTGCTGAGTATGTATGCAGGGGAAAAGAAGAATGTGGAACTATCCAAGCTTTGAGGACTGTAGCACGGCTGGTGAAATTTTGTGGCTTGGCTTATGCCCATGACACTTGCTTCTGGAAAAGCTGTCCAAAGGGCAGTAAAGGAAGATGATGAAGTAATGACCCTCACTGAACCGGTGCAGCCCCCAACTCAAATGGTGCACATAAACTATTGTAGACATGCTTATATAACACCAAGGAGGAGCTGAGTGGCCCTTGAGACACGTGTTGACCCCACATGTCAGTTACAGGGTAGGAAGGGATAAAATTGGGACACCCCCCCCTCCCCAGAGGAGAAAGAGATACACTACCAAGGACAACGTTGCCTCAGCAGAGATGCCCATTCAAGCAGTGTGCCTGCTGACTCCTTCCTTCAGGAAACCAGTGATTGGGAAAAGCATCGTTCTCATCAGTACCTTTGTCATCGCCCTGGGGTCAATACATATGTAAATAGTTCATAATAAATCTTGCTTATTTTTTTTATATATATACCTCTTATCAGTTCATTTCTACCCTGAACCAGTCAGCTTCAGTCCCTGGAATCTATCTATAACAACCAATTTGCCTGTATTTGCAATTATATTTACTTTTACATTTTTGCTTGTATTGGCTGACTGTCAGACTAGAGCAAATCCTTTTTTTTTTTTTTTTTTTTTTTTTTTTTTTCCCCACAAGCTCTCTGTTTTACTATAGTGTAGTGTACTTAGGTCCTTGACTTGATTAACACAGACCAAGTAAATGGTTTTGTGGGTTTAACCTCATATCAGAGCATAATGTAAATTCCAGTCGACACAGCCATACCGCAGATGAAAGGTTAACTATTTTCTCTCCTGTGTTCTGTAAAGCAGACTTTTTATGGTTCGGTGACTCAATATTTTTGGCTTTTTAGCCATTTTTTTTAGCAAGAAAGATGCTAACAATGAATTTTGATTACACTTTCTATTTATATATACAGTCAAACTGTGCTATTTTTCAGTTCTTCTGGAAAGCTAGCTTTTTTTTTGTTTGTTTGTTTTTTTAAAGAGAAAAAATTGCTTTAACCAAAGAGAGAAGTAACAACAATTTTAAAAACAAAACATAAAATGAAAAATAGAACAACAACAATAAATACGTAAATAAATATATGATAAATTAATTTAAAAATAGCACACCAAGGGGGAAAACAAACCAAAACAAAAAAAAAAAAGAAAACATAGACAAAAATAACAATAATTAAAAAAAAAATAAAAAAGACAAGGACCAAAACAAGCCAAGTGCAGCTGTCTGGGCAATGCACCATAGATCATTGCCAGTATGCTACTTTTATAGGAAAAGGTCTTCAAGTAACAGCTTATCTTTTATCTGTATGTACTTGTACAGTTCCCAGAATGAGGGATGCTAAACTAGTAAGAACTCAGTTATAAGAACAACATACTGAACTGAACTTGAAGGAAGAAAAGACTACAAAAATTCCAGTTTGCACTTTTCTCTCTGTAGAGAGATTACTCAGTCCTTCTTATTTTAGTACAATATAAAGGATCATAAACTTGTATATTTCTGATCAGAATGAGACATTAACTGATCAGAATGAGACATTAACACCAGTATATCCAGTATATACAGTTTTATTCCTACAGCAAAATATTAAAAAGAATATGAAATACATTATGTGATATAGAATATGGGAATATAAATATAAAAATGAACTAGAAGTGGTACTATTAACAAATAGAATTTCCAATCACAAATCATTTCAAAAAAGTGCAAGAATGTTTTTTTTTTTTTTTTTTTCCATTCTCCTTTAAGAAACTCAACAAAGGGGAAATATAAAAAGCAATGATCCTTTTGTGCATCATTACAACATGCCTTTAATGGATTATAATTTAATACAAACAGATAAAAGATTGATACCATCATACATGGTATTTTCTTCATATGAAAAAAAAAATAAATAAAAATTAAAAAAAGAAAAATGAAAAGACTATGGAGTACTATTGTGAAGGTCATTTTATTTAAAGATGTATATTGATAAGACATCTGGAGAAAGAAACCAAGAAAGTGTAGTAAATAAATTACATATTTTCAGCTTGGTTGTTAAACAAGAGAATAAGATTACAAGAATGGATAAGACCATCTGTATGCAAGTGCAAGTAGAGGTTTTAGAAGTGTTGAATCCTTAACCCAGATGGTTATGGATAGCAGTTCAATGGCAAGTTATATTACTTACTTTCTTGTTTACCTCTACTCTGTCTTTCTGCCCTTCCCCCACCCCAAATTTCAGACAATTCAGACAGCTAATCCTGTCTCAAATTTAACTGAATAAATTCACATTGTCTTTTCTAATGGAGAATGTTTGAAAATACATTACATTTGTACTCCACATAAATAAAATTAAAAATAAGATTTGTATTTTGAAGCTAGCTGAAACTAGCTGAAACATCACAATCTTGTAACTATGTACTGGGTCTGACTAGGATGAAGTTATTTTTCCCCATGGCAGCCCATGTAGTGTTGTGCTCTGCACTTGTATCTAGAACACCATTGCTATCACACCAATGTTTTGTCTCTTGCTGAGCAATGCTGGTGCAACATCAAGACTCTCTCCAAACTCCCCCAAAGCCAGTAAACTGGGGATGGGTAAGAGGTTGGGAGGGCACATTGCTAGGACAGCTGACCTAAACCCACCAAAGGGATACTCCATACCATAAGGTGTCACATAATGTGATAAAAGATGGAAAAGGTGAAGAAGTGGAAGATTTCATTACAAAAATATCTGTTCTCCTCAACAAATGCTAAGGGTATTAAGGCTGTGGTCCCAACACATGGCTGAAGATCACTTGATGACAGGAAGCAGAGAACAATTGTTTTCTGTTTCTTTGATTCCATTTGGCCTTTGCTTGATTTTTTACTTTTCTTTTTATTTTTTCCCTTATTTCAACTTATGAGCCTTTCTCCCAACCCCCCTCCCACTCCCCCAAAGCCCCCATCATATTTTCTACCCCCTCTCTCTTTGAGGAGGTGGAGTGAGAGAGCAATGTAGGGGAGTTTAGTTCACCATCAGTGTGAAAACCACCACAGTCCTTTATGGTGGGACACAAAAGGTCAAGATAACAATAGATTTTACCAGAGCACTTACAATTTGTTTAAGAATTGCTGATCGTGCTGATCATCAACTGGCTTGCTCTTAATATTGTTTTATGGGATCTTGTTTTATGTGATCTGTACCATGTTCTGTTTTTGTTTTGTTTTGTTTTGTTTTGTTTTTGTTTTTGTTTGTTGTTGTTTTCTATATATCAGATCTGAGAGCTTGTTTGTTAAAGGCTGTTGTTTTTTTGGTTTGACTTGTTTGTTTTGTTTAATTTTTATTCACTTATTTTCAGTTCATTGTGCTGCAAAACACTGGTTTTGCACCTAATCTGGTATTCAGGCCCTGCATTGCTATTATCTCTGTACTTCAGGAATCATCTCTTGGAGAATATTAACTACAGTCTCTCTTTTTTCTCTCCTGGAAGTCATTTGGTAGAGGATATCAGGAATGGTACCTTCTCCTTTCTGTATGGGTTAATTACAATTGCTTTTGAGTATTTTGAATGGCTGTGGGTAACCAACATACTCCTATTGCTAGGTATCCAGAACGTGTTTCTGTTTTTTCCTAAGTTTAAACAATTATTTAAGAATACCACACAGGAATCTGCTGCAATACAGTGTGCTGGTGGTGGCAAGGGGTGTGGGAGGATATGGGCAGGTATCTGTGACAGTTGTTTCCTACAGTGTTTTTGAATTTGACTCTTGAACAAGAGTGGAATCCTAAAAAAAAAAAAAAATTTAGAATGTTTCAAAGAAATATGCCCTGACCCCTGCAAAGTCGGAAAGTTACATCTTGCTGCACTTGCTGCACACAGGGGCATAGCCTCCACCTATCAAACAATAATTAAAACTCAAGGGGAAGAGAAGGCCTCTGAATCTGATGACCGGAAAACAGACCCCGTAACTAAACCAGGGGGTCAACTGTCAATGATATCAGTTGCCCCAATAGTCAAGATGAAACAATGTAAGTGGAAGTCAGCTTATTTAGCAAGGGAAGAAACTCGTGCTAAGAAGTTCTGGGAAGGAGAAATGGAAAGGGCGGGCTGTTCTAGAGCAGGACCATCACATAAACAGGAGGAAGAAGAGCCAGAAATCATAAACAAGTCAGAAACCATCCAACCACCTATCACTGAGCGAACTGTGAGATATGCAAAAGGATTTCAGATATCACCCAGGTGAGCACATTGCCACCTGGCTAGTCTGATGTTGGAATATGAGGGCCAGTAGTCAGGAATGAGAAGACAAGGAAGCCAAACAGCTGGGATCCCTCTCTAGGGAAGATGAGCATCTAGGGAGATGGTTTATAGTGATCTGTACAATGACCAGGCACCCAAAGATCCAGATGAAATCTAGCGCAAGTAGTATACATGGCAGAAGTTTATACAGAGTACCATTATTGTATACTATAGCGAGTTATATTTTATGTATTTTGCTTATAATTGGTTATAAATATTACATTTGGTTAATAGTTGTTTGTCACAATGTTGATTTATTTTTTCACAACGTTGATTTATTTGCTCCCAATTTTGTTTTTCTTAAAAGCTTTTCCTTTTTTTTTCAGCTCTGGGGGTTGGCCTAAGTTTTGTTTATGGCTTTGTCAGTTTGTATATAGCAAGCATTCATATTACACCAACCGTGAACTTAATCTGGTGTTTGTACTCAGTATTGCTGTCATTCTTGCACTTCAAGAACATTCTCATGGTTGCTATTGACAAGTACACTCTTTACCTTTTCTCCTTCAGGCTAGTTTAAATAGCTCTTGAGAATTTTTAATATTCTTGGTATGTTGAAACCATCATGAACTTATTGCTCTGTCTCCTGCATGTATTTCGAGTTTTGTCTAAAGGTTACACAAATATTTAAGAATACCATCCAGATACATGCCCTGAGGTAAAATGGTTATGGGTGGTTAGGTGTAGGGGAGCATATGAGCAGGTATTTATCATGAGTGTCACCTCCATTGGTTTTGGACTTCAAATACAAATAAAAGTGAAATCCTAAAAACTGATAGAATGTTTTTAAAAGGTATGGCCTGACCCTGGCAATGCCAGAGAGTTACAGTGTAACACAGTGCTGGGGTCTGGTCTATGCCTATCAAACAATAATAAACACTATTCATCACCCTCAAGTGGAATAGAATCCCTCTGGATCCAATCCAACTCCCATGACAAGCACTGTGGATAATGTAAATCCCGTGACAGACACTGCATCTAATCCAGTTCCAATGAACTCAGGCAGAAAGCACCAGGGGAGGCTCTAGATCTACCCCTCATGTTTTTGAGTCAGGGATACAGAGGATCTGTGGCCTGTTATACTCCAATCAATCAGTTAAGGAAAGGAAAGGAAAGGAAAGGAAAGGAAAGGAAAGGAAAGGAAAGGAAAGGAAAGGAAAGGAAAGGAAAGGAAAGGAAAGGAAAGGAAAGGAAAGGAAAGGAAAGGAAAGGAAAGGAAAGGAAAGGAAAGGAAAGGAAAGGAAAGGAAAGGAAAGGAAAGGAAAGGAAAGGAAAGGAAAGGAAAGAAAAGAAAAGAAAAGAAAAGAAAAGAAAAGAAAAGAAAAGAAAAGAAAAGAAAAGAAAAGAAAAGAAAAGAAAAGAAAAGAAAAGAAAAGAAAAGAAAAGAAAAGAAAAGAAAAGGAAAGAAAAGAAGAGAAAAGAAGAGAAAAGAAGAGAAAAGAAGAGAAAAGAAGAGAAAAGAAGAGAAAAGAAGAGAAAAGAAGAGAAAAGAAGAGAAAAGAAGAGAAAAGAAAAGAAAAAAGAAAAGAAAAGAAAAGAAAAGAAAAGAAAAAAGAAAAGAAAAGAAAAGAAAAGAAAAGAAAAGAAAAGAAAAGAAAAGAAAAGAAAAGAAAAGAAAAGAAAAGAAAAGAAAAGAAAAGAAAAGAAAAGAAAAAAGAAAAGGCAATAATGAAGAATAGTTTCAAGCTGCTTCAGAAGAGGTTGGTACTAAGTACATCTCCTCTTCTCAACCCCACTGATGGTGCTGGGCTCAACATTCAGAGGGAGGGTCTCCTCTACACATCATGCAACTGAAGCAATGCAGAGTTAGTAGGTCACACTGATTACACAATGGGCTCAAATAGGAAACACCATCCTCTCAGGAATCTTGGAAGTGATCATGGACTGGCCAGAAGGCAGAGATTTGGGAATATAACCAGAGAAGGAGGTGACACATGCCAAACAGGCCCCACTATATAATAAACTACCAGAAAATGAGAGACAACATGCTTTGTTTACTGATGGGTCCTGTAATAGTGTGGAAAAGCATCAGAAGTGAAAGGCTGCTGTATGGAGTCCCATGCAACAAGCTGCAGAAACTGATGAAGGAGAAGGTGAATCGAGACAATTTGCAGAAGCGAAGGCTATCCATCTGTCTTTAGATATTGCTGAATGAGAAAAGTGACCAGTGCTCTATATATCAACTCATGGATGGTGGCAAATGACCTAAGTGGAGGTGGTTGCAGCAATGGAAGCAGAGCAACTGGCAGGACACAGACAAAGCCATCTAGGCTGCTGCATTGTGGTAATACATGTATATTGCTCCGTGGGTAGAGAATCTAATTGTAAAAGTATTTCACTTAGATGCTCACAAACCCAAGAGTCTGGCCACTGGATAATACCAAAATAACCAGCAGGTGGATCAGGCTGCTAAAACTGAATTGGATCAGATGGATTTGGACTGGCAATATGTGTGAACTATTTATAGCTCTGCGGGCCCATGACATCTCAGGCCATCAAGAAAGAGATGCAACATATAGATGGGCTCATGATTAATGGATGGATTTGACCATGGACAACATTATACAGATTATCCATGAATGTAAAAAATACACAGTAACCAATCAAGCAAAGTGGTTAAAGACTCTCTGGTATGAAGGACAAGGGCTGAAATATCAGTATGGGAAGGTCTAGCATATTGATTATATCGCACTACCACAAACCCAGCAAGGCAAGAGCCAAGTGCTTACAATGGTGGAAGCAACCACTGAATGGTTCAAAACCCATATCCCATGCTCCATGCCACTGGAACACTGTCCTGGGCCTTGAAAAACAAGTATTTTAGCAACATGGCATGCCAGAAAGAGTTGAATCAGATAACAGGACTTATTTCCAAAACAATCTCATAGACACCAGAGCCAAAGAGCATGGCATTGAATAGATATATCACATCCCTTACCATGAGCCAATCCCTGGGAAAATTGGACAACATAATGGATTTTTAAAGACTGAATTGAAGGCAATGGGTACTAAGCCTTTCAAACACTGGGATACACATTCAGCAAAAGCCACCTGGTTAGTCAACTAAGGGATCTGCCCATCAAGCTGGCCCTGCCCAGTCAAAACTTTACCTACCGTAGAAAGAGATAAAGTCCCTCTAGTGCACATACCAGAACATACTGGGGAAAACATTCTTTTTTCTTGCAACGGGCAAAAGCAAATCCATCCGTGGGATTGCTTTTGCTCAAGGACCAGGGTGTACTTGCTGGATAATGAAGGATGGGAAAGTCTGACGTGAAGGGGATTTGATTTTGGACGAGAATGGCCAATGATTTTAATTGTGTGATGTTAATTGCTATATAATGCTGTATGTAATCACTAGTATGGTTTCTATATCAATTGTATTACAGTAGGAGTCACCGAGATTAATGAAGAATGAATCTTGATGGAACTGGGCAAATGCAGTCAGATGCAGCCAGAGTTGCCTTTGGCATTCAAGAATACAACTCCACCAACCATTTCTACTTTCCATAAGGACCATTATGACAGAGGGAGACCAAAATCATGGGCTAAAATGAACCCAACAGACATTTTAAAGGAAAATTTATGTGGACATTTAAAGGGAATGGCATGTAGAACAAGGGAATTATATGTTTGCTTATATCAAATGATGGGAATGGTGGCAGTGGTCAATGAAGATGCACTGGAAAGTGTAAGACCTGAGCATGACATAGATGGTATAGAGTAAGGGGTGGATATTGTCCTGGTTTTGGCTAGGATAGAGTTAATTTTCTTCCCAGTAGCTGGTGTGGTGCTGTGTTTTGGATTTAAAATAAAAATAATGTTGATAACAAAAACTTTTCCCTTCCCTTCCCTTCCCTTCCCTTCCCTTCCCTTCCCTTCCCTTCCCTTCCCTTCCCTGCCCTGCCCTGCCCTGCCCTGCCCTGCCCTGCCCTGCCCTGCCCTGCCCTTCTCTTCATGCTGCTTTGCTGTCTGCTAGGTTAATCCACAATGGCAGTCCAGAGAAAATTGTTCTGGTTTGACTTCCCAATCTTCCAGAATTATTCCATCGCTTTGCTCACTGAGGTATTTCTCAATACTCTTACTCTGTCACAGGCCATATCTTTGGTGGCATGTTATGAAATATCAGTCTGGTAAGTTTCAACACAGATCTTGTGAACTGGTGACACTGTATACCAGAAATAGGTTTATTTGCATTAATACATTTTCCAGAATTACTTTCCTTTCATGTTTAAAAGATTCAAAATTATTTTACTACATTGATGAAGTCTCCTATTAACAAGAGAAACACTCAACAGCTGAATCAAAGTAAACCCAGAACTGTCTTTCTTTTATTACTCTTTTGAAATAAATTTTGTGCTATTCACTTTACACACGCTTAAATGATAGCAAAACCACTAGACAATTCCAAAGCTAGTGAGCTTAAGAAAGAAAGTCACTTAAAAAAACTGAAATAGTATTTCTTTTTTTGGAAGCCTGGAGGGAAACATCCTAGTACAAAATAAATAAATAAATAAATACATAAATAGAATAAATAAAGGACGAAAGAAAAAGCTGTGGAAAAAAAAAAAAAAAAAAGTCAGTGCCCAGAAGGAGTTTCTGACTAATAAGCATTTATTGGTTTTGTGACCAGACTACATTCTGACTTTGAAAGGAGGGCAGTAAAGAGAGAGAAATGTGTTCTTGTAGAAAAGAGATGTGGTATGAACTGCTTTCTTGATGTGTAACAATCTCTATTCCCATCCAGATGGTGAACTGAATATACTGTAGACACAACTATATATCACATCTATCTTGTCTAAATACATCAAAAAACAAGGTGTTTGCTCCTTCTTACTTCAGTCAGAAAAATAATTCGTTAGATAATACATTAAATCTACTGTATACATACACATACAAACTACTGCAAAAGTACATGTGAAAGTATAACAAATTAGAACAAAACCATTGCTGTTATTCTAGGGAACAGTATTATAGGTTATCTATCATATGTCAAAAGACTTTCTCTTTTCCAAATGTAACACAAATACAAAATTTATCAGTTGCAAGAAATATAAATGATAATTTAATTTAGTAAGTGACTAATGTTTGGCCAACACTGGACTATAAATCTTGGGACTGACATTAGCCAGTTCAGTCACCCAAGAAAAAAACTTCATGGTATTTCCAATGCACTCCAAAACTGGCTAAGTGTGTTTCTGCACAAAATATGACAATTTTTGAATGTATAGGAGATACTCTAAGCCCTTGAAATTATGTGTAATTAATATTGATTTTGTTCATTATTCCTATGAAAATGTACTACTCCATTAATAAATAAATAAATAAATAAATAAATAAATAAATGTGTTTTTTAAACAAAAGCAACATTAAATGATGCATTGCTTGTTCTGAAATAACAATAAAAACTCACAGTTTATAAAACCGGCCATTTGCACTAATTAATGCACTATGGAAAAGACCTCATCTGCTACATATAAATAGTACATCATTTAATTAAAGGACAGGGCTCTGGAGAGAAGGAATTGCATGTGTTGTTTTTTTTTTTTTTTTTTTTTTTTTGATGTTTTTAGCACTTAGATTATTTATTGATTCTTGATGGTTTATTTTAAAATAGGTTATCTTTTTCAGACAATGTATTTTCCTTCCTGTCTTATCTGCAAAGAGATCAAAAGAGGATGCAAAAAAGATGGAGTCAGGCTATTTTCAGTGGTGCCTGGTGTTAGAAGAATCAATGGGCACAAACTGGAACAGGAGAGTGTCCATCTAAACATCAGGAAATGCTTCTTTTTGTGTGGGTGACAGAGCACTGGAACAGGTTGCCCAGAGATGTAGTGGAGTCTTCCTCCTTGGAAATCTTCAACAGCTGTCAGGACATGGCCCTGGGCCCTGGGCAACCTTCTGTAGCTCTCGCTTCTTGAGCAGGGGGATTGGACTCCAGAGGTCACTTTCAACCTTAACCATTCTGTGATTTTGTAAAACATTATACAATCATAGAATGGTTTAGATTGGAAGAGATATTAAAGATCATGTAATTCCAACCACCTTGCCATGGGCAAGGATGCAACCCACTAGATCAAAATAAAAATTTTCAACCTGCAAACAATACCCATTAAAACTGAACAGAATCTGTAACATAATGACAAGCAAGAGAATTATGCATACAAGAGAAATATGTATATTTCTCTTATATATATATGTATACATATATATAAACACATTAAATATGTTGGAATGAAAACAAAATGACACTAAAATACACTGTCAGATGTTTTCTTGGTACTTCCCTAAGTGTTCCTGAAATTACTGGAGTACAGCAGAATGCAATTTTGTTTTATCACTAGCTTAAACATGAGCTTTAAGATCTAGGACTTGATTTAAATCAATGTCAATTAACAGACAGGATTATAATGATGTGAATTGATTAGGCAAGATCAAAATTCTTCTGGTCTACATTTTCCTTTTAACGAGTCTATTAGACCTTGAAAGGAGTGGCTTTCACACAAATTTTGGCTACACATATTACACAGTCAATTTTGTCTACAGAACCTGCCCCTGAGATGACACATTCTTATTCTTGTGAGTGCTGTGAAGATTAAGTTAAGAACTTGCATTGAGTCCTTTACAAAATACAAGATCTCCTTAGATTCAGAAGGAAGCAGAGGTGATATATACTGTAGATTTATTGCTATACAAAATATTGTATCAGTTGGAAACTTTTCAAAACCTAATGTTTATCTGTTATTAAGTTGCATGTTATTATTTCTATTGGGATTTTGTCCCTTCCTTCACTTCCTTATTGATAGTTCGCAGTAAAGAGAAAATAGGCCTATTTCGGGGGGGGGGGGGGGGGGGGAGCGGAATCAAAGAGAATGAATTTCCATACAACTATTTAATGTTGCTTGAACCATGTTTTTTTTTTTTTTTGTTTTTTTGTTTTTTTAGGAGTGGGAGCAAGTTTCACGTTTTGTGCTTACAGCCAACTTTTCAATATTTGATTACAGTGCCTGGAGCACATTGAAGATATCTCTAAATCATTTACTTTCAAATTGTAGGTCTATAAATAAATAAATTATAAAATAATATGCAGGTTTTGCTTTTAAATTCACTTGTAGAAGCAAATGATAAAATACAATTTGTAAGCAATCAAAGTCTAAGTACACATATTTTTAGAGGTTATATTTATTGAATAGAGTCTGGAGGATATGCAGAATTTGTAAAGACAATTTATACCACTGTCAATTTCTCTTAGCAGTAGAGCTAACTGATTTATCACAGCTATGTCAGCATTCATCTACTTCCAGTTTTTCTAACACAGTCAAGAAAGACATATGAGACTGAGTCGGTCTTTATAAAAAAACTCATATTTTGCAGCATCAGTAATCACTGTAGCTGCAGATTCACACTCACAGCACCATTCTACATTTGCAGAAATTCAAAATATAGTGAAATAGATAAGATATTTGGCAGCCACTGTAAGAAGACCCACAGAACTACAGATCGGTCAGTCTCACCTCTGTGCTTGGCAAGATTATGGAGCAGATTCTCCTGGAAACTATTCTAAGGCACATGGAAAATAAGGAGGTGATTGGTGACAGCTAACATAGTTTCACTAAGGACAGATCATGCCTGACAAGACTGGTAGCCTCCCATGAAAGGGTTATAATATTGGTGGATAGGGGAAGAGCAACTGACATCATCTACCTGGACTTGTTAAAAGCATTTAACACTGTCCCACACAATATCCTTGTCTCTAAATTGGAGAGACATAGATTTGACAGATGGACCACTCAGTGAGTAAGAAATCATCTGGATCACAGAACCACAGAATTACGGAATGGTTGAGGTTGGAAAGGACCTCTGGAGATCACCTAGCCCAACCTCCTCTGCTGAGTAGGGTCACCTAGAGCATGTTGAACAGGATAGCATCCAGGTGGGTTTTGAGTATCTCCAGAGAAAAAGACTCCACAATCTCTCTGGACAACCTGTTCCCAGAGGTGGGAACCTGTGCTCTGTCACCCTCACTGCAAAGAATGGATCATTGTACTCAAAGAGTGAGTCAATGAGTCAATGTCCAATTGGAGATCAGTGATGAATGGTGTTCCTCAGAGGTTGGTATTGGGACTGGTGCTGTTTAGCATCTTTGTTTGAAATAAGGACAATGGGATTGAATACACCCTCAGCAAGTTTGCTCATGACATCAAGCTCTGTGGTGCAGTTGGAACAATGGAGGGAAAGGATGTCATCCAGAGGGACCTAGACAGGCTTGAGAGGTGAACCTTGTGAAGCTCAGCAAGGTTAAGTGCAAGGTACTGCATCTGGGACATGGCAATCCACAGCACAAGTACAGGCTGGGTGGAGAATGGATTGAGAGCAGCTCTGAGGAGAACTTTTGGGTGTTGGTTGATGAGAAGCTCAACATGTGCTGTCAATGTGCGCTTACAGCCCACAAAGCCAACCATAATCTGGGCTGTATCAAAAGAAGCATGACTAGCTGGTCAAGGGAGGTGAATCTCCATGTCTTTTCTGCTGTCCTGACACCTCACCTGGAGTACTGCCTTTAGCTCTGGGGCCCCTAATGTAAGGAGGGCAAGGATTTATTACGGTGTGTCCAGAAGAGGGCCACAAGTCTGATCAGAGGACTGGAGCACCTTTTACTATGAAGATAGGCTGAGGCAGCTGGGGTTGTTTAGCCTGGAGAAGAGAAGACTCTAGGGAGACCTTTTTCAGGAAGTCTCAGTGGTCTTCAGGATGTAAAGGGGCTTACAAGAAAGCTGGAGAGGCACTGTTTGTGAGGGAATGTAGTGAAAACCAAAGAGTAACAGCTTTAAACTGAAAGAAGGTAGATTTAGATTCCTGAATTAAATATTCCATGTTGTATAAAAGGTTAGGGGAACTTAAAACAAAACAAAAACAAAACAAACAATAACAACAAAGAAAACACCTCTCCTTTTTTTTTTTTTTTTGTTTTGTTTTTTGTTTTTTTGTTTTTGTTTTTTTTGCACAGAGTACTGTCATTCTGATATATCTAACATTGTTTCCATGATCTGATTTAGCAGCACATAGGGATAGAGAAGACCATGAAACAACAAACATCTTTTGAATAAAACAAAACAAAACAAAACAAAACAAAATAAAATAAAATAAAATAAAATAAAATAATGCAAAACTTTCTAAAAAAAAAAAATTAAACACTACATGGAAATATACGATTTTTTTCACTGTCAATAAAAGCAAACAAGCTGACAGTCTATTTTTTGATGTTCTTATAGGAAATACTATCAAGTCTTCATTTGGCCAGAATCAGTTGGAGTATATTTCCGACTTCTGGCCAACTCCACTGATCTAATTGGCAATTTTTATTTTTAAAGTGGAATGGTTCCAATATTAGAAATTGAAAAGGAGAAGCTTGAAAACATCTTTTTTATCCTCAATGAGTGTCCTAAATATTAGGAAATTGGCTGCTATTTATCTTTTTTTCTAAAGCTTAACATAGATCTGGGAAATCATCTTAATACAAATTCAAATGAAGGAAAAATATTTAACCTCTGAGAGGACCTAAGCAAGCAGCCAGTCTAATCTGTATAGCTGTACTATACTATCATATTAGAAAAATGAATGATTTCTAAGGATTTATTCATCTCCATATATCCAGTTTGCTCAAGTATTGCCTCACCTGATCTTCTTCCTCCAAGAACACATCTTTCTTATTCCAGCCTTTGCCTGCAGTCTCTGGTACCTGGGATTCCTGAAGATCAGTCTGGCTAGTAAACACTGAGGCAAAGAAGACATTCAGCATTCTTCAGCATTTTCTCTGTCTGGTGTATGTCACAAGTCTTGCTCAGCAATGGGCCCACATTTTGCTCAGTATGCCTTTTGTTACTTATAGCAGCCCTTCTCATTTTTGTTGATATTGCTGGCCAGATGCAATTACAGGTGGGATTCAGCTTTCCTAATTTTATCACTTGAGGATCAGACAAGGTCTCTTGTATTCCTCCCAGATAACCAGTCCTTGCTTCCACCCTCTGTATGCCTCCTTTTGATGTTTGAGTTTGGCCAAGAGCTCCTTGTTCATCCACATAGGTGTCTTGGTATTTTTGCCTGACTTCCTATTCATTGGGTTGCACTGCTCTTGAGCTTGGAGTAGTGGTACTTGAAAAAGAACCAGTTTACTTGGGCTCCTTTTCCTGCCACAGCTTTATGCCATGAAGCTTTTCCAATCAGAGCTTTCAAGAAGCCAGAGACCGCTCTTGGAAAGACCATGGCTGTGACCTGTCTCAGGATCCCTCCACACATGATCCTGAACTTCACTGTATCGTGATCACTGCAACCTATACTACCTGTGGCCTTCTGTGGCAGTTTTACTCAGGTGGGCAGCTGAGCTCCACCGCACCTGCTCTCTCACTCCCTGTCCTCTGATTGCTTATACTACTCTATTACAGAATTATTCCTTAACTTTTGACTGTTATACCTGTTAATATTCAAGGCAAGGCCAGGGTTGAAAGCAAAGACCAATCTTAAAAGACAGGTTAATAATACATTGGGTATTTTACATACATTGGGTATACATACTTCCATAACCCTCCATATTAATACACTCAAGATAATCAACACTTTTCTACACTCTACTCAGTTCCAACACATACATGTATCTCAGGCACAGTTTGCAGCAGAACTTCATGGTGCCCCGTGGAGGTTCAGAGGCAAGAGTTTTGCACCAGCATGGAAAGAGAACTACACTAGAAGGATGTAGTTAATCTTGAAGAGAGCTAGTTCTGAGCAAAGTGTACCCATCAGTACCACTTGACCTTTACAAGAAAGGACCTCTCTCTGAGACTGGCGAACACACAAGACTTTGTGAAGAAGAAATGCTTAATTCTAGAGCTCAGTTATTTTTCATTCTAAGTCACTCAGCAAAACTATGTTTATAATTAATTGCAGACACAGTGTTCCATTTCTTAGACATATTTGCCAAGCAAACCACTAGCTGGACCTCTACCAGCTATGACATTTTCCCTGCTGACATATGGGTAGATTTAAATGAACTCAAAGGGCATATTCTTCCACATGTTAAGTATAGAAGTAAATTTGACCCTTACCCAAAGGATCAAATATGATCCAAGATTACTTAAAATTTTCACTTTTCTTTCTGCTCTAGTCAGTTCTATATTTCTCATCTCTTAAAATAAATAAGATTTTTCACTAGCTACTAAATGCATTGTCACTATCTTTAAAGAGACTAAGGATCCATTTGGAATTCGGAATGTGTATTATAAGCATAGAGTGATATGTAGAGGTATGAAGGTGACATGTTATGCCCTGAGGCACAAATGCCCAGTGAGATTGCTTAAAAAGAGAGAGACCATCTCTAACCTTATCTAACAGTGAACAGAGGCCACTTTCCTTTTCTCAGATATAATCTTTAATAATCTTCAACAATTTTTGAGAATTAGACAAGAAGACAAGACAACAATAACAAATACAATCATGGGAAGGTGACTTTGCAAACTGCATCAATTTTTCTCTCAGCAGAAATAGTAAGAAACTTGCATTTTTGCCATCTCATTTTCAGTGTTTTCTTTTTTGTACCTTCTCATGAAAACAAGCAAAATGCTAACACTGAGCAGGATGACTTAGTCAAATTAATCAGAAGAAAAATACATTGTGTATTTACATTTGTTTTGTTATGTAGTGCAAACCACTTACATTTTATACTTCACATCACTGTCACCTCGGGTATAGATTTATCTATATATCTTCAAGACAATCAGGATTGATATTGAATATACTATTCTGACTAAGTTAATAATTAACTTTGCTATCCGTAGTAGCAGTGTATTACCTATATACAACATGATATATTATCATTTGTTGCCTCAACCCACCTATTTTTGGAATTTATTGGCCATTTTTGTCAAGGGCTCCAATAGTGTATTAAATAGGTAAGAGTCAAAGAATCATATATTGATTTTTAATAGGTGGAAGAAAATAGAGGGGCTGAAGAAATTATGTGAGTTATTATCCTTGTATTTATACTGCATATATGCTATGTATAATCCTGTCAGACTTTCCACTCCCTGCCCTGCACATGTTATATTGAAATGGAATTATTAATTTCCATTATCAAATAAAAACTTGTATATAAAACGTATGAATTACAGCTAAGATTACTGCTGTAGCTCCTGTCAACTCACAGTATGTGCATCCTAACTTCTACTATGACAATCTGTTCCATTTTATTCTACATCTGTAAGCATAATTAAAGGTAGGGGTATATTCTTAAAGATAACTAAAGATGAACTGAGAAATACCGGAAGAGGAATCAGGAGAAAAAAAAAAAAAAAAAAAGAATTAATATTTTTTGTCTCCAGTGCTTAGTGCTTGAGGGAATATGTAGACACCTTTTGATGTTTCAAGTCTGAAGTGCTTTGTTTATCAAACATGGAAAGTGAAAGTGCACTCATACGAGACTGTGGCATGTAATTACTTATTTGAAGCTGCTTATCTATACATATAAAATTAATGACTAATAAAATGGTTACTTAAAAATGTTTAAATTTGATACCTTCCATTGTCCTTAAGGTGTCTGGAAATGTTGTTATTCTAGACAGCATAAGATATATCTTTTAAAGAGACTGAAATAAGTGTTTAATAAACACTTAAAATAGGTATTGTTCAAAATTTTATATCATATATTAACTATTGTGCACTGGTGTATGGCTTAATTTATCACAAAAAATATAACCTGGCAAACATTGCTTTGAAAAAAACACCATTTGCAAACATCCAAAAAGCAGTATAAAGATATTTCTGTTAATATTTTTAACTCTGCCATTATAGACACAGTGTTCTTTGAATACAATTTAAATGTATGTAGCTGTATCTGTATTTGCATCTCCATCTGTATCTGTGTGGTTCTTATCAAATTTTAGTAAATTAAAAAAAAAAAATCTGCACATCATATATTGGTACGGTCATATTGCTTTCTTATTATGGAATCTTAAAAAAGTGAAAATAAAAACAAAACCACTTTCATTTTTTCATTGTTTTACTGCCCTTCTGTCATTCACTGCTACCAACATTATAGAAGCAATGACAGACTTGAGACAGAAAGCAAATGTTTATAAGATTTTTTTTTTTTTTTAAAGGTGAATGTGGAGAAAAAACTTGTTTTGTGTTATGAAGATGAACACAAAAAGCAAGGACAGAAGTTAGGACAAAAATGAAGGAGAGCAGAGAGATAAATAAGTAGGAGTGAAAGAGCAGCTAATAATTTCAGGGAAAACCTCAGATTGGACAAAGAATAGATTTCAGATGAAACGGAGTCTTTTGAAAGACTGAGAAAAAGAAGGTTTCAGCTTTTTTTTCTTATTATTTTTTATTTTTCTTAACAAATGCTTTTATTTATCCATAGTCTTTTGTTGATTTTAGAGGACAGTATTACTTGATATATATTTCTTGATATAATAGCATGTAACTTCTTGTATTCATTATCGGTTACTTCTGACCTCTTTAAGTAAATATGAATAATAAAAAATATGTTGATGAAAGATACAATGCTACAATGAAAGACATCGTATTAGACGTTGTAAAGCATTATTTTACTGCTTTCTAAATTCTCATATCTTTTAGCTCCTCTCTGGCATGCAGACACTTAAAGAACTGTATACAACACTACCCTTCCTTCCTTCCTTCCTTCCTGCCTTCCTGCCTTCCTGCCTTTTTGACTTCCTCCCTCCCTCCCTCCCTCCCTCCCTCCCTCCCTCCCTCCCTCCCTCCCTCCCTCCCTCCCTCCCTCCCCCTCTCCCTCCCTCCATCCCTCCCTCCATACCTCTCTCCCATATAATATAGAGTGTTTTAACTGTTCTTCTTCCTTTAGCTTCATTTAGTCTGGGAAGAAATTATGTGATCTATCTAATACATACTTGCTCTCAGCCACTAGCCTGGTATGAAAATCATGCTTGGATGTGGGCTGAACTCAGTTGCCCAGAGCTGTAAAATACCTTTTCAAATTCCCCATGAAATATTAGTTGAAACTCCTACTACCTCTCCAAAATTCTATGGACTCCTTATGTCCTCCATCATAGCTGTAAACCCCATGGACTTGTCATGGTTGCCCTCGGACAAAGACTATGCCAGTAAGTGCATATTAATCAGCAGAAAAATCTGGCCTTTTCAGTATTCTTATACATAAGTATAATTCTAAATAAAGAGCAACAAGAACAACAAAATTACTTATGCACTGGTGTTTCTCTGCCAATCCAATAGAAACATTGTGTCCAGGATGGCAAAGGAAAACAAACTGTCTAATCCTTCATTTTACACAATTCTCAGTGATAATGACGAATCTATCAGAGACATTAGTGCACCAACAGGATCTGATTAACCTAACCAGGATGTAAACATCTTTCTCTGGTCTTGCTCTGCAAATGCTGCCCCCTGCCAGAGTTTAACTACCAGTGTTCAAGGTCAGCTCTGAAACAGTGCAACTTTGGAAGCCCAGATCAGACTGCTGGGAAAACATTGAAAAAATAAAAATAAAAATAATAATAAAAAAAATCAGTGAGAAGCCACATCTGGGATCTCAATTGGCACAGAGGCTGCAATTAGCCCTAGGCCCTTAGTCCTTGCCAGAGCTTTGTCAACAGGAGGTTGTACCTGATTTTGCAGTTTGCAGATCCTGAAGCTGCATCATATTATTATGTACGGTGGTGTGTTGCACAGTTGTTGCTACAAGGCTTAAAAATGAACCTCTGTAATTCCAAGGCGGTTTAGATTTAAAGTCTGGATTTAAAGTTTAGATTTAAAATCAAGTAGCATGATTTACAAGTGTCTGGAGAATTATAAGAGCTGCGCCCTACCCTACTGCACACTGAACCTGTAAGTCTGTGAGACAATGTATGTGCCAAAGACTTTTTCACTCAAAAGTACAAGAATTAAGTTTTAGTTAAATAAAATATCTATATATAGGAGAGAAAATTCTGTTAAAATTTGGACAGAATTTAGTTCCAAATATTTATTTTCAACCATAAAGTTCTTTGTTGTTGTTGAACTGCCCAGTTGTTGTTGAAGACCCTTATCTAACTAGAAAGTTGAACTCTTCCACTCCTTTCTTAAACTTTGCTTTCTGTAGTGTCTGTTTTAATGCTTTTGTGATCATCTTCATTCTGTCCAAGCCAAAATCTTAATGTTAATCCAATATTATTTTATTTTTATTTTATTTTATTTTAGTTTATTTTATTTTAGTTTAGTTTAGTTTTCTTTCTTCTGTTTAAAAACTACAAGAGTGTTTTCTTTTAGCCACAAGAAATCCAAGTACAAATGGCAACTATGGAGACAACTTAGCTAGAAAAACTCTTGTAGTACCAATAGGCTCTGAAATACATTCATCATAGAATGTATTTATAAAATGCATGCCAAATTTTAGAAAGAAAAAAGAAATCTAAAAATCGCAATAATCATGCTCAGGAAGCAGTGTTCCAACTATGGAAAGGCAAAACAAACAAATCATAAGAAAATTAAAACCATCTTTCTATTTTTGTATGCTCATCTTCTCCATATTAAATAAAAAGCCATACTTAAGCCCTTATGTACAGTTAGATATTGAAATGATATAAAATTATTGTTATCAATGAGGTTTTCTTATAAATATTTTACTATTTTTTTAAAATTAATAAAGTTACCCTTTTAAACATGTAATTCTCTTTCCCTTTTTAAACATGCAATTCACTTGCATATGACAAAAGAATTAGGTAGTTCTCCGTGGTATTTTGAAATATGTAAATGATGCAATTATAGCTTCAAGCACATACTGCTTATTTTCACTATGGCTTTCGTTTTACAGGGAGATGAATAGTAGGCATTCCAATAATTTTAATGACTAACTCTTTGTGTTCTGTAATATTTTTAAATAAATAGAAAAAAAAAAAAAAAAGCTTGAAAAATCTTGAGATTTACATATTTTTTTATTCAAAAATTGGAAAACTATGCTCCTCTTCTAAAGAATTTTTTTTTTCCTATTTTATTTTAGCGTGACATAATCACAGGAGAAGTAAATACAAAAAGGGTGCATTCCACTAGTTACCTCTGTTTCCAGTCTGTTTATAAATACAAGGACAAAGGTTAGCATTCAATCTGCTAGTGAGCTTGGTCATCAAGAGCAATTTTTATCAGAATGCAGGGTTTTGTCAGCGTGACTTGGCCTTACTGGAAAACAAAACAAAACAAAACAAAACAAAACAAAACAAAATCTAATGTTACTGGGCATAAATTGTTTGTTATACTGGGCATAAATTGTTTGTTTCAGCAAGTCTTTGAAAATGTAGTGTATATATAGATTCATATATAAAGTGTTAGTCTTTTTGTAGCAGGTTTTTCTTTGCTCTAAAACAACATGAATCTATTGACTTTTGTTGAATTTTATGGGCATTTAGAATATGCATCATATAACTTATAACATTACTCATTTGTTTTCATTAAAACAGAAAGCTAGCCATGCAACATGTTCATTCATTTAATCACATTAATACAGTACTACACATTCTTTAATCAGTACAGTTTGGGGATATCAAACTTTATAGTATTTGCTTGCATAACTTCATCTATAAGCAATATGCAATCACTTCTGGAATGGATTGTACAATCTTTCAAGACTGCAACTGAAGAAAAAAAAAAAAAAAACAATAGGCCCAGACCTGAATCCAGCACTACAGGTCCACACCTGTGGACCTGTAGTATGGCAGAGTTAAAAAAAAAAAAAAAAAAAAAAAAGGAAAAAAAATCACCTGCCGGTTATCTTTGTCAGACTTGTTGAGTTACGGTTCTATTTCTACAGAAGCTGGAGGGAGAGAGCAGAAATGTTTGTTTATGAGCAATAGTAGCTCATGTGTGCATGTTGGGGGAGATACAAAGAATTTCACCCTTTGATTCAAGAGAAGACAATAATAATAATAATATAATATTATTATATTATATAATTATATAATAATTATATAATTATATAATATTATTATTCTTCTCACTATAATAATAGTGAGAAGAAGAAGAAGAAGAAGAAGAAGAAGAAGAAGAAGAAGAAGAAGAAGAAGAAGAAGAAGAAGAAGAAGAAGAAGAAGAAGAAGAAGAAGAAGAAGAAGAAGAAGAAGAAGAAGAAGAAGAAGAAGAAGAAGAAGAAGAAAGAAGAAGATACTCCCTCCATTCCCAATGTCTGTATGCCTGTCACAAAAAAAATGAATAGTTCTACCTTGTTTTTCCACAGTTCTAAGCTGTCTTAGACTTCAAGCCATTCAAACGAGTGAGTTCTCTCTATTCCCAAACATGCTAGTAAAGGTGAGAGCATTGAGGTCGAAGGAAGGAAAGAAGGAATAAAGGAAGGAAGGAAGGAAGGAAGGAAGGAAGAGAGAGAGAAAGAAAGAGAGAGAGAAAGAGAGAAAGAGAGAGAGGAAGAGAGAAAGAGAGAGAGAGAGAGACAAAGAAAGAAGGAAAGAAGGAAGGAAGGAAGGAAGGAAGGAAGGAAGGAAGGAAGGAAGGAAGGAAGGAAGGAAGGAAGGAAGGAAGGAAGGAAGGAAAGAAAGAAAGAAAGAAAGAAAGAAAGAAAGAAAGAAAGAAAGAAAGAAAGAAAGAAAGAAAGAAAGAAAGAAAGAAAGAAAGAAAGAAAGAAAGAAAGAAAGAAAGAAAGAAAGAAAGAAAAAGGCTGTCATCCTGTTCTATAAGTAGATGTAACTCTAGGTAATGTAATGCTAGGTAACTTGCATTTTGTAGGTTATCAAATATGGACAAAGTCACTGAAAAAATGGCAGAAAATACTGCAAAATTAACTTTTTAGCCCCTGTTTTAGGTCTTTTTCAACTCCTAGAAAATATTTAGGTGAAACTTCATATAATTAGGAGAAATGTATCCATCAGATTTAAAGGTTTTTTTTTTCAAGGGACTGCTCCTGGATTCAGGTATTCAGCATAACTTCTCTGAGACTTTAGATGAAGTTCACAGGATGTAACTATGCCACTTATGTTTCATATTGAAAGCTTATAAAAATGTATATTTTTCCAGTAGCAGTTTACCATTCAGTACATTGTTTGGTGAGCCAAATTCCCTCTGTAGACTCCTCTTCTAGACACCTGGTACAGAATCATTCTGCTTTGGGACTAAAGACAATATTACTTATATATTTCCTAACAATGAAACATTTATGTTCTTTGCTATATTAGCAAAGTCTAGCATATAACACATATGACCTTTTGGAGAGGTGTTAATGGAAAAAAATAGATATCTATATCTATATCTATATCTATATCTATATCTATATCTATATCAAAGATATCATATAGATTCACATTAACTTGATGAATGGATAAACAATTTTTTTTTTCTGGTTATTTCTACCATGAAATTTTGGTATGGAACTTTTGGCATTTTCAACAAAATGGCACAATGTGTACAACATATTTTTTATTTAATCAGACAAAGGTGGGACTGAATATATAAATATATCACAATAATTTAAAAGATGTGCAATTTGATCAATAATACTACTGTAACAGGTCATTCTCTACTTCACCACTTATTACTTTCAATGATAAATTAAGATATTCTATGATGCAAAAACAAAGGTAAAGTTTTTTGTGTCATTGCAACATTTATGTACATCCATAGCTGGCACCTCAACTTCTGTTCCAAATTCATATTCCAAAACTTATGTGTACCAGGCTGTTTGGATATCATGGTAGAACTTTTCTTACTAACACAGCAATTTTCTATGTATCTATTGTTCTTAAATTATTCAGTTTCTTGACTTCATTGTGTTTGGCTTAATTTTTACAAAGCATGTACAAACCATCATTTAATTAAAAAAAAAAAAAAAAAGTGCCAATGGCAACAAATATATGCAATATATATATACTATATATATATAGTATAATATATATTATATATATTATAATATATATATAATTTCGTTCAATCCGAGACATCTGAGACACAAACACCTACTCCATTTATATTACATTTTTATTATCTCCTAATATCCAAGTATCCTTCTTTTTCATTAGTGACTTAACTTTTCTTAAAATCATATTAATTAGGCCAAGGTCTCAGAGAGACCTAACACCCTCAATAAAAGTTTGTCATTCAAAATAAAATTGTTTTGGGATTAAGGCAGCTAGATGGGTGACTAACATTTTGTGTCAAAGGCTTTAATGCAGACCAGTTGAATTACTTCTTTACTTTAAAAATATGTAGTGTTATATTGCTTTAGAATGTAACTTAGCCATCCCAGGGCACAATTGTCTTACCAAGTCACCACTGGTCCTAGTCTTTCCTTAACTGCTTTGACCCTATGAGCCTTTTCTGAGGGCATGTGTTATTATCATTAGTAATAGTAGTAGTAGTAGTAGTAGTATATGTTTATATTTTATAATAATTTTATTATATTCAATATAATAATAATAATAATAATAATAATAATAATAATAATAATAATAATAATCTTTAAGAATAGAATCATAGAATCATAGAATCATAGAATCATAGAATATCCTGAGTTGGAAGGGACCCTTAAGGATCATCAAGTCCAACTCTTGACACCGCACAGGTCTACCCAAAAGTTCAGACCATGTGACTAATTGTACAGTCCAATCTCTTCTTAAATTCAGACAGGCTCGGTGCAGTGACCACTTCCCTGGGGAGCCTGTTCCAGTGTGCAACCACCCTCTCTGTGAAGAACCCCCTCCTGATGTCAAGCCTAAATTTCCCCTGCCTCAGCTTAACCCCGTTCCCGCGAGTCCTGTCACTGGTGTTAATGGAGAAAAGGTCTCCTGCCTCTCGACACCCCCTTACGAGGAAGTTGTAGACTGTGATGAGGTCTCCCCTCAGCCTCCTCTTCTCCAGGCTGAACAGGCCCAGTGACCTCAGCCGTTCTTCGTACGTCTTCCCCTACAGGCCTTTCACCATCTTCGTAGCCCTCCTCTGGACACTCTCCAACAGTTTCATGTCCTTTTTATACTGTGGTGCCCAGAACTGCACACAGTACTCGAGGTGAGGCCGCAACAGCGCAGAGTAGAGTGGGACAATCACCTCCCTTGACCTACTAGCGATGCCGTGCTTGATGCACCCCAAGACACGGTTGGCCCTCCTGGCTGCCAGGGCACACTGCTGGCTCATATTCAACTTGCTGTCTACCACGACCCCCAGATCCCTCTCTTCTAGGCTGCTCTCCAGCGTCTCATCGCCCAGTCTGTACGTGCAGCCAGGGTTTCCTCATCCCAGGTGCAGGACCCGGCACTTGCTCTTATTGAACTTCATGCGGTTGGTGATTGCCCAGCTCTCCAACCTATCCAGATCCCTCTGCAAGGCCTTTCCACCCTCATTCGAGTCCACAACTCCAAGTTTGGTGTCATCAGCAAACTTGCTCAAAATACCTTCTATAAATAGTGTATAACAAGAAAATTGTTGCTGCTTGCAGTTTTCTAGCTTGATGTCAAGGTGATATACAGAAAAATGTAGTGTACAAGGTATGTAGTGTGCAAGGCTATAAGGCTTACTGGTGTAGTGATGGAAAGAAGCTTGGACTAGGCAGCTGGAGTGAGACTTGATGAGATCAAATTTACAGATAACACTACATTGGAGGATGGGGGTGGGGAAGATGGTTGATACAAAACAGGGGTAGAAACAAATGTAGCAAATGTATTTCCAGCCCCACAGGTATTCTTTGAACAAAATGTCTTATTTATCAGATTTTTAATTGAAAATAAGAAGCAGTTTATATATGTTGTTCAAGTAGGGAAAATAAAGCCCAAATGTTTAGTGATAAAAAGAATAACAAAAGACAAACAGAAATATATGTATTTTTACCTTCTTTAATACTTATTTGGTCCATCATGATAAAAAGCTTACTATTTTGGTGTTGTTGCTGTTGCTGTTTTTTGTGTTTTTTTTTTGTTTGTTTTGTTTTAATTTGTTTGTTTGTTTTATATTTTATTATTGCTCACGAGGCAAAAACATACAGAGATAAAAACAAAGGAGTTATTGATATCCATTATCAATCATCTTATTTTCTCTATAATCAGTTTAGAAATGAGAAAACGTTTTAGGAAGGCTGGAGTCACAAACGATTAGGAAATGCAATTCAAGCTTCTTTTTCCTTTATACCTCACTCTTTCAGTTTCCGTAGAGTTGAATAAAATAAAGCATTAGAAAAGCTAGATATATAAAGATACAACTTTCTAACATCATGCTTAGAGGCACACCAGATAGGTTTACTAATTATGAAATTTAATTAGAGTATCCATCTTTCATTTTATTCCTTGAGATTTAAGTGACAACATCACATAACATCCATCATGTCTTTCTGGCTCATCCTCCTTCCTGGCTTTTGTGTATGAGATGAAAACTATTTATTTATTTATTTATTTTCCTGTAGCCATTTTCTGACTAGATACATTTTTATACACAATGAGGGGAATGGTAGAAATGTAGAAAACTACCTGTTGACCAAACTCCAACTAAGACATGGACAAACACCAGGAAACAGTACAAGATAAACAAGAACTCTGCAATGATGCTCATTACTTACTAATTTTGCAAGACAAAACTTTCCAAATAGCATTAATAACTGAAAAAGTTGTAAGGATATGTAGAAGGAGAATGCCTGCTCCTTTAAGGTTATCTGGTCAAGGGCCTTTTTCAGTGCAACAAGAGATATTAAGAAAGGGAGGCAGTAATGGGAACGAGGTCTGATCAAGTCACACTAATTGATGAAGGCATGTGAGTATATGGAAATCTTTATTGTAGCAGGGTTATCTGATCAAGGTCTTCAAAGCTCAGAGGCCATGACCAGAAAAAAAATGTCAGTTGTACTATTTTAAAAGGAAAGAGATTGCATCTGGGAATGTTGATGCAAGCAAGGTTGTCTGAGTGAGAATATCTGGTTCAGGATGATATGAAAAATATTGAGAAGCAGATCTGTCAAAGAAAAAAATGGAGACGATGACAAGAAGCATACCTCCCAGTCCTTCCTCCCACTGCCAGGAAGATCAACCTGAACTTTGCATTTGATAAGACTCTGAACCTGGGAGGGGGGCTGGGCTGGGAAAGTGCAGAAACTGAAGAGATATGCAAACCCATGATGACTGTACAGGGGGATGGCAGAGTAGAAGGAACAAAAATGTAGAGAAGGGTATAAAAGGGCCAATCACTTGTAAAACAAGGCCAGTCTCTACTTGTCTGTCCAATGTTTGGACATGTCTTCAGTGAGCTTCAAGCTGGACTAGACCAGGGAGTAGTTGATATGCTAATTGGGTAAAGGGCCTGGGAACTAGGCATGAGTGTTGGATGGACAAAGGAGACATGCCAGGTACTCAAAGCATCTGCCAATGTATGTTTGTAACCTATTGCTGTGTGTGTGCCTGCACTTGCAAACTTGCGTCTCTACCAGCCAGACAGAAGGGGATTTTGCTGTCTGTGTCTATGTTTTACTCGAGTCCTGTGTGTAAGTGCTGTTGAAGGCAGCCCTTGTCTGGGGCAGCCTGTGTGACCCATCCTGTCAGCACCCCATCTCTCTTTGTGTCTGTGTGTCACTGAAATATGTGCTGAGCTTTGCTACCAGCTGAATCTGCAAACGGAAAAGTGGCAGACACATCCCCCAGCCTGAGCAGAGACACTAGGTCCCCATGCACCTCCCCAGTGGCCCAGCAGGAGCAGTGATGGGTCAGAACAACCCCAGAAGGCAGCTGCACTCTTTGCTTTTTCCTTCACTTAATTATTTGTAGAAGCTCCATAAAGTAGATGAATTATATGTATTCTGAAAATATTAAGATAATGTCACTTTATTATTTAAAGAACATCTGGAAAGCTTTTGTTTTGATTTCTGGCTTGAAATATATGTTGTAAAAATAATAGCTTCAGAACACATAGTAATTGTTAAGTACAAAATACAAGGGAATAAGAGAAATTCAAAAGGCAATAGAATATTTGCTATAAAGTTATTATGGTCTAAACAACAAAACTAATTTATTTTGAATCAGTCCCATATCTGTAGAAGCTTGCATTAATGGTGAAAAGAAACTGGTTGAAGTTTATGCTTCAATTTAGTGGCATAGTGGAGACAGACAGAAGGCAGAAGAATTATTCCTGGAGATCTTCAAAACAAAATCTTATGCATCTTGATCAAATCTTAAAGTTGATGCCTCTGTGAGTGGAGAGTAAAAACAAATGAGTTCCTTCCAAATTGAATTATTCAGTAAGTCTATGATAACCGACACAATTATTATATATAAGTATAATTTAACAAATGAGCAAATAATACGTTTAAAAGGTTAAGAATATCCACTTTTTTACATGCTTTCATACATGTGCTTTCATTATTTTCTTAACTTACTTTAGAGCATCACCTAAAACATCATTTGTGACAGTAGAAAGACTGTAAGCATTTATCTGCAGCTTTAAGTACATCTCTGCATATATATATACATGTACACATATATGTATACACCAAACAAGATAGCACAGTATTGTACAAGGCAGCAAAACTAGCACAAGTCCTAGAAACTAGTTTATGATGTGCTGCACCCATAAAAATTGATCTGCACTGCTTTGATGTATCTATCCTGCTTCTAGCTGTAGAGCTTGTTCAGGTCATAGCTCAGTGCATGGCACTTTTTCACAAAAGAGATGTAACTTCTATAGGTTGTGTATTTTGACCTTTTATTTGCTCAAGAGACAAGACAGCTTTATGCAGTTTTGAAATTTTAACGAGTAAAGCAATATAGCTGCTGTTGTTGTTATAATAAAATAGATTATTAGAAGTTTTGCCCTTGGCTTCAGTAGAATTAAGCTTTAATGAGAAATGAATTTATTAATGAAGAAGGAGTGATGTGAAGGGGAATGAATAGGAAAATATCTACAAAATCTCCAATTGTCTTTAAATATAGGCCTGACATTGACTTACAGGTTACTTTAAATACACCCAGAAACATTTCCAAGGCTAGATCCACAAGTCTAGATGGTGTAAAACAAACAAACAAAAAAAGTTAAGCCTTTCAGAAAACAAAAGGGCAATGGTCTTCTTCAATGTACTGCACAGTAACGTGGGATTCACAGTAAATAAAACAAAATGTTTGAGACCCCAAAAATTCTTTTAAGAGAGAGTAAATCTAGAAGAGGGACAAATAGTGATAATATAATGGAACTATGTAAAATATGTAATGATATATCAGAAGGTCAGGAAAAAAAAATACTCATATGAACTTTATTTTTTTATTAATTTTATTTTTATTTATTTTTTTTTTTTAAAGACAGAATGCTTGCTCAGAAGAGTTTACTGTTTCCTTTTATATTTAATAATATTTCTTAGAAATATTCTATATGTTCAGTCATAACATTTTGCCTAAATAAGTTTTACATCTCATGAAAACAGATTGGAGCACTATAAATGTGAAACTAAGAACTACATTTGTGGTTGTGCAAAAAAAAAAAAAAAAAAAAGCAATTTTATTTTCAGGGATACAATAATTTTTAATATTTTAATAAATTTTAAAAATAATAAATAAATAAAATAAATATTAAAAATAATTTTTTTAATATTTTAATAAATTTACATCATGTTCATTCTAGGACTATATGTGGAACCTTAATTTTTACATCGTTTTATTGTGAGTAATTATCTCTTCATAATGTTTTCTCAATATCTGAGAAAAGTAATCACAAGATATAAAGAAGGCCTATAAAAAGCCTTCTGCATAGTATAGATTGTAGTAGATGAGTCAGTCCCAAAACCTACATACCTGTATATCTAATCTGTATAACTAATTTGTTTGGGTCTGCTCTCTGGCAATGTGTCAACAGGCAGAATGTAGCTTGTGTAGTGAGTTAAATTCTCTTATTCAAAAACATGGGCAGCAGGAAATGTGTAGTAGAAAACTATGTCTCATTCTTGCAAGACCTATTTGCAGTTTGCAAGCTGACTGAATCTCACTATTTCACTTCTGAATCTCTGACACTGGCAAATGCTAACAGGGAAACAAACAAACAAACAAACAGGTTAGTGTCTGAGAAATTTCATAACCTACAACAGAAGTTGGATGACAAAAAAAAAAAAAAAAAAGTTGGAATTTGATTGATGTCCCCTTAAAATCCTGACACAAGAAGCAAACAGAACTATACCTGTTAATCTACTGTTGCAAAACTCCAAATCTACCTGCAAATGACTAAATCCCTATGGGACTTTATTAGTTATTGAATGCTTAGAGAAATTATGATTTCCTACTGATATTTTTGTTGGTACAAAATAATAATCACTTCTTTTGGGATTTTATGAAACAGTTGGTGGTGGTTCTGGTTACTTGTTAGAACACTACCCTGGCTGCTTTTCAAAATGATTGGTAATTGCATTGTACATTATAGCATTTTGAATAGAACAGGTAAAAGATGATTCCAAACACTTTGTGTAATTGAATCAAAGGCAGCTCTACAAATATTCCTAATAAATGTTTTGTGTGGTTCGTGTCACTTCTATAGACTATCACCTTATTTTGTCTTGAATATTCAGTTTCTAATTGATTTTATGTTTGTGTAATACATTTCTATTTTATTCAAAATACAAATAAAGTATATAAGTAAGCAATGACAAAAAATATTCTTTCCAAATCTGTACTTCGGGAACATAAGGCATTTTTTGAGAATTCCATTTCTATTTGTCTTATTTTTTATTAATTCAGAAATCAATATCCTTTGGATTTGTTGTTTAGTTTCAGAATTACAGTCTAACTTATTTAGTGCCATCTCCAGTTATGGTTGAGTTACAGAAATAAAGGATAGGGAACACAAAAAATATTAGTGCTGTCACACTGTGAACTACAAGAATGATGCAAAATATAAAGAAAATGTCATTTAAATGCAGTGTTTTGAAAGGAAAGAAAGTGATTGATGGCAGTTATAAACTCTACAAGGCAGGCAAGCAGTTGGGATTTTACCAGCAGTTCTGCAATTAATTAGCATACAAATATCAGTATTTCCCTGTGTATAACATGTGGTACAGATTGATGTATAAAAGATTCCACCTAATAATGCATGCATTTTAGGAGCTACAAGAAACAACTCAGTGTTCTTTCCACTTGGTACCTGCAATCAAATAGACTGGGGGTGTACAAGAAGTTAGGAGGGGTTACAGCCAGAACAGCTGACCCAAACTGACCAAAGGCACACGTGACAAAGGCACATATTTTATTTACTGAGCATATCATGCTCAGTAATAAAAGCTAGGGCAGAGAAGGAGGCGGGGGTGGGAAGTGGAGTTTGGAATGATAATATTTGTCTTCCCAAGCAATTTCTTCTCAGAAAGAGTAGTCAGGCATGAGAACAGTTTGCCCAGGGAGGTGGTGGAGTCACCTTCCCCAGGGGGGATTAAGGAAAGGTTAGGTGTGGTACTTAGGGACATGGCTTAGTGGGTAATATTGGTGGTAGGGGGATGGTTGGACCAGAGGAGGTCCTTTCCAAACGTTATGATTCTACAAGTAACCATTACATGTGATGAGCTTTGCTTTCCTGGAAATGGCTGAACACATCTGTCTGCCATTGGGAAGCAGCTAATTAATCCATTATTATGCTTTGCTTGTGCACGCAGCTTTTTCTTTCCGTAGTAAACTGTCTTTACCTCCACCCATGAGTTTTTGCACTTTTACCTTTCTAATTCTCTCCCCCATCCCACCTGGGGAAAGTGAGTGAGCAGTATGGGGTTGCCTACCAAGGTTAAAACACAATGCATGGGTAGTGAGACCTGGTGGTGTCCTCAGGACCCTGACACTACCAAAAGGTTTATTGCACAATGACCCTAACACTACAAGTTTTAACGAATATGAGAAGTTTTTTTTTTTTTTTTTAATTAATATGAAGATTGAGGAGTTAGAGGGAATATCATAATGCCATGAAACACTGAGCATACAGTAGTCTGAACTCCATGACTCGGCACCTTTCTCACTTGCTGGATTCCACTGAAATACCAATTAGCAATTTGCCATGACTTTAAGGAGTATAGCCATGAGGCAGTTAATGCCTGTCATCATATACTTACGACTTTGTACTGTCATACACTTTTAGAATTCAACAAAGGTATTATTTAATGATGGCAATTATACTGCCACTGACTGTAATGTAGCTAGAAGCTAAAATAAATAGTCTTACATTTCAGAGAGTTAAAAAGATATGAGAGATTTCATTTAAATACTGTTACAGTTTTCTCAGATCTAATGTAAATACCTTGTAGGTTTGTTAGAAACAGTGATAACTTGTTTTTCTTTCTATTTAGCAAGTTTTCATTGTGCTATTCACCTTTCTCTAATTTGCTCAAGTTAAGGTCAACTGTGTTGAAATCAGTCTTTTATCTGAGTCTTCTCAAGAAGGATAAAAGATTTGTTTAATTTGCAAGCTTCCATTTTACAGCATAAATATTGCATTTTGTTAACCAAGTAAAGCAAAATGAAACACTGTGAACTGTGCAGAAATTCCAAAGGTTTCCTTTTACCTTGTCCTGTCCAGTCTATTCTGGCTTAAATATAAAGTGTGTTGGAAAGGTAAAATTTCCTTAACCTCAAAAGTAATTGATCGTGTTCCGATTCTGCATTTGCAAATGTGCATATATATGCTTGGGAAGGGATGCCTGAAGTACCAGTGACAGAAAAGTGTAAGTGAAAAAGATTGTCTTGCAGCTTTGAAGATCCTCAAATTAGCAGGAGTCTGCAATTAGAGAACAGACCAAAGACATACCTCAAAGGTAACAGGAAAGAAACTTTCCTACAAAACAAGAAGGGGAAATCTGTGAAGTTTGTTCAGCTCAGCAAGCTAATGGAAGTTGTTAGACTGGAAAAAGGAATAGAAGAAAAAAATTTCCAAAGTTATTGCACTGGCACAGTGGGAAAAGGAAAGTTTTGTACATAGTGTTTCAATCAAAGAGTTATCCCTATTCATCTAATTCTATTTTATAGGATCTGTGTTCTGATAAAATATTCACTGTAGAAACTGAAAGTATTTTTAGCCTTTTGCTGTCCTCAGTTCACCACAATGAAGTGTGAGTGTATTTAAGTGGTCATTCCGAAGAGAGGGAGGGAGACAGTTCTAGAAATAAAAAGTTTTAAGAGTGTAAGTTAGCAGTGTGTTTTTCTTGTTAGTGACATAGTCTATGACTACTTGTGAAATTAGTGCAGAACAAAAGGATTGGATAGATAGAGCTAAATCAATATGGAGGATCTAATCATCACACTAAATATATTTAAAGACATTTCAACATTTCAAGAGTATGTTCAATGTGATCCTATGGACTGAAAGCTCATTTACAGCTGAAGCATATTAGGTGCACACATGCAGCACATCATCCACATTGGTTTCCTCTAAAAGAAACCTAGTTCCTCTTCAAAGACATTGCTCCACAACAAATTGAAATATTTTAAATAGAGACAGCAAGGAGATTTGCTTCAAAAGTCTACTGGTAAACTAAAGTAAATCTTTAATGCAGAAATGTTCATGATAGACAGTCCTATTCAGGACTTTTGCTCTTTTTACTGCTGTATGACTCCAAAAGCTCTATGAGTAATCTTCATCACTGTGTCAGCTTGATGGTCAGCCAACGTTCCATTTTATTACTTGCATGCTATGTAAAGTGCTTTGGGACTAATGTATGAAGATGGCTATTAAGGTCCAAGAATCATAAGTGATAGCATAGTTCTGCAAATGTACTATGCACCATGTATATATATTACAGTTATTTCTCTTACTGATTTCCTGTTGTGGTCTGAAGAGTTCAATATTTATTTGTATATGTTATAATTTCAAGTATATAATCCACATCTGATACAATCATTCCCTTATGTACTGGCTCTGTCTGGAACTGAGATAAATTTCTTCCTAGCAGTCTACATGGTGCTGTGTTTTAGAATTGTGACAGCAGTCACTAATTAGAAACTGCCTGGGCATTGGCCTGCTTGTAGGAGGTAGTGAGTAATTCCTCTTGCATTACTTGTTTGTTTTTTTCCTCTTTATTTCAGCTATTAAAGTGAGTTTACCTTGACCCATACATTTTCTGTAATTCTGCTCTTCTGATTCTCTCTTCCACCCCTCTGGGGAAGATGGGGGAGAGGATGGGATTCAGTTGGATTTACAGGAGTGAAAGTAAAATTAAAAAAAAAATAAAAAAGAAATTTAAAACAGAATTAGAGAGTGCATCAACTATCAGCATGAACAAGCATTTTTTAAAACTGGATTTTCTCTTCAACTGTTTATAATATAAAACTTATGTTACACAATGTTGTGTATTCTTTGGAAGTAAACTGCTGTAGATGTAAAGCATGTTTTTCCATGAATGCTGTTAAGTTTTGATATTATTTTTTTCCACAGCTTAATACTCCACAGAGTTCAAAAATGCAAAATACTAATATATTTTTCCCCACAGCAGTGAAAAATGCAATAATTTTGTCAGAACTACATTATATTGCAAATGGCATACACAGCTTCATTAGAAAAGAATGTCATAACACTTCTGATTTTATTGTCTAATCTCCACAGACTTGGAAAAAAAAAAAAAGAAAGAATTATCATCACACTGAGAATACTATGGGCTCTTTTGTCCAGCTAGTACAGCCACTTGTACAATTCTGAGTACAAATATATCGTTATTGCATAATATTTGTTTCACATCTAGGTTCAGAAGAGGGGAGATAAAACTTTGCCAACAATGCTGTTGTGGCATTTCCATATCAATACTTTTGCAACAGCACCTTTTCCCTCTTACTGACTAAATTCCAGAGTTTTGACTTGTTTGTAAATATTGGTGTTAAAGGATGTTAAGAGTGACTGCTTCCTTTAGTGACCCCTGCCCCACCACAGACCTGCCCAAGAACCCTCCTGCAGGGCTGCTTAGGCCAGCCCGATGTTGGGGGACCCAGGGTCTCTGCCCAGGCTGGGTGATGTGGCTGTGCTTTCTTCTTTGTAGGTGCAACCAATAGCAAGGCTGAACACGTATCCAAGAGACATGCAGGATGCTGACACAGCTGGCAAGGCACTGCCTTCAGCAGCTCCTACATATAGCATTTGATTTAAGCACAGACAGAAAACTCCCCTTTCTATTCTTCAGATGGTAGCGACAAAGGGTCATTAGTGTAGACACGCATCTGCAAAAGATTGGCTGTATTTCTGCTACCTGGCTTTAAAGCAGGAGTTTATCAAAATGGTATGTGAACTCATCGACTTTTACCGTCTCTCTTCCTCTCTTCTACTGAAAATGTGGTAACAAATAACTAGATCAAATAAAAAAGTTTTTCACTAAGACAGTTTCCCTGAAGTTTTTGCTGGAGAGGAAATATATGTATGAACTGGAAACAAGTGAACTAAACTGGAGAGCTGAAGAAGGAGGAATAGGTTTCTCCTATGTATGATTCACAGGTAGTTAAAATGAAGTATTTTACAACACACAACTTTCAGTTTAAGTGTTATTTTCAAAAGGTCAAATTTTGTTACATTCAACTTTTGTAATATTTTAAATCTTTTATCACAAAGTTGTGGTTTTACTCAGCTAGACAGATGAACTCCACCAGAACTACTCTCTCACTCCCCCTCCTCAAAGGGAAAGAGGCAGAAAACACAATGAAAAGGGCTCAACATTTGAGATAAGGATAGAGAGATCACTCAATTATTGTCACAGGAAAAACAGACTTAGCATAGTAGGAAGACTAATGTAATTTATAACATATTACTAACAAGCTAGAGCAGTGAGAAATGGGGGGGGGGGGGAATACAAAACTAAAAACGCCCTTCCCCCCATCCACCTTCTCCTACAACCTCACCCCGCGTGGCAAAGGGTAACAGGGAATGGAGATTGCAGTCAGTCTGTAAACTTTGTCTCTGCTGCTTCTTCCTGGTCACTCTCTGCCCCTGCTCCACATGGGGTCTCTCCCATGGAATGCCGTCCTTCCTGAACTGATCCTGCAGGGGCTGCCCACAGGCTGCTCTTCAAGAACTGCTCCCACATGGCTCCGTATCACAGGGTCCATCTGTTAGGAGCAAACTGCTCTAGCACGGATCCCCCACAGGTGGGCGGCAGCTCCCCCCAGTCCCCCTGCTCCTGCGTGGGCTCCTCTCCACGGGCTGCAGCTCTGGCCCAGGGCCTGCTCCTGCAGGGGCTCTCCCTGGGCCGCAGCCTCCTCCAGGCCACACCCACCTGTCCCACCAGGGGCCTCTCCACAGGCTGCAAAGGAACTTCTGCTCCGGTGTCTGGAGCAGCTCCTGCCGTCCTTCTGTACTGACCTTGGTGTCTGCAGAGCTGATACTCACATCTCACTCTCCCAGAGGCTGTTGCACAGCAGTTTTTTTCCCTTTCTTAAATATGATGTCACAGAGGCACAAACAATGTTGCCTATTGGCTCAGCTCTGGCCAGCGGCAGGTCCCTTTAGAGTCAGCTGGAACTGGCTCTTACCTAATATGGGGCAGCTTCTGGATTCTTCTCACAGAGGCCACTCCTACAGCCCTGAGCTATCAAAACCTTGCCATATAAAACCAATACAACAATATAAAAAGAAGTATATATGTATATTGAAATCATAATAAAGATGTAAAGGAATATTATCACCCTTCACCCAACTTTTTGGATTTGGTTTGGATTAATAAAACCTATGCATATTTTACCCACTGTTGTGGTTTAACCCGGCTGGCAGCTAAGCACCACACAGCCATTCTCTCACCCTCCGCCCTCCATCATGGGGGAATCAGAAAAGAATCAGGAAAAAATGAATCCTGTGGATTGAGATAAAAAGAGTTCATTAGGACAGAAAATAAAGGATAACAGTAGTAGTAGTACTAATACTGTGTACAAAACAAGTGATGCACAATGCAATTGCTCACCACCTGCTGACCAATGCTCAGTCTATTTAATCCCCAAGCAGCCTGTCCCCCCACCCTGGCCAGCCACCCCATATTAATTGTTACCATCAGATGGTATGGAATACCCCTTTGGCCAGTTCAGGTCAGCTCTCCAGGTTCTGTCGCCTCCCAGCTCCTGCTGCACCCCCAGGCTTCCTGCTGGCATGACAGTGACAGAAGCTGAAAAGTCCTTGGCTTAGTGTAAGCACTGCTATGCAACAATCAAAACATCAGTGTGGCATCAACATTATTCTCATCCTAAATCCCAAACACAGCACCCTACCAGCTACTAGGAGGAAAATTATCCTGGCTGAAAGCAGGACACCCACGTATGAGGAAAGTAAATCAACCAATTCATCTTTATGGTGCTGACCCTAAATAAAAAATAAATAATAATAAAAAAAAAAAAAAAAAAAAAACACCTGTGCTTAATTAGCTCTCATTCTATTACTTTCTTGAATTATTTTCTTCTTGGAAATTATTCTAAAAATAAACAATGAAAAATCTCATTACTAAGCTTTAAATAGTTTATTTTACTTTCATAATAAGTGATATGGCAAAGTTTTGAGCTGCTTGGGAGAGGTGTTAAAAACTTACATATCATTCTCAAGTTACCTCATTACATCAGCACTGTTGGCTACAAGTTTGTCCTTCTCTTTCATTAAGGCAAAATACACTGACAATACAACCTGTTGTATCTTGCCTTTGCATACCTTACTTAAACATTCAACATAAGTCTTTAATTACATTTCACATAAGGGAAATAGAATCTGAATAGCAATGAAAATGAAGACATTCATGTGTATGGCGGTTAAACACCAATGGAGAGCTAAGCACCACCACACTCCTCTCTCACTCCTCCTCCTCAAAAGGACAGGAGGAAAAAATATGTTGTCTAAATATGGACTGCTCCAGCAGAGGTCCCCCATGCACAGCACCTCCCACCAGATCTGCCATAATCTCTTTATGGACTGCAGTTTCAGCACGGAGTCTGCTTCTGTATGGGCTGTCCACATGCTGAAGCCTCCTTCAGGCCATATTCACCTGCTGCCTGAAGGAATTCACATCAAGAATGATAAAGAACACTAACAAATAAGAAAGCAGTAGAAATTGAATTGTGGTAGACATACAATTATATTTGGAAATGCTGTCTTGTTCCCTATTGCTACTCATACTACTGAGTATTTAGGGCTCTGGAATTTGGTTCAGAGATTGTCATCCTCAGTCAGAATTAAAGAATTATGAGAAATAGGCCTTTCCATGAAAAGAAAAAAAAAGAAAAAAAAAACAAAAAACAAAAAACAATATCCACAATATCCATTTCCAGGACTGAAAGAAGGAGTTATAGAATAGTATTTAAAAAGAGATTCTTATTCATTAGTGTTAGTTTGATCTGGATGTTGTATGTATCTACCTTTTAACAATTAATAAAAGCACAGGTACTGCATCATACAGTTCTAAATCAACTCCTCCTTACAGTTAAAAGTAATATAGCAAGAGTGCTTCAAATTCCCCAAGCTACTCCAGTCTTTTTACTTTCTCCCTTTCTGCAGAAATATGCCTCTGCTCACTATTTGGGAAATTGACTTGTCTGTAGACTTGCTAAAAGCTACACTCCTTCATAGCACCATCTTGAAAGTCAGCTGAACATTTCCACAGGTTCTTCAGATTTCATACAGCCTTCGCCAGCTACTGTATTCTCTTTGGTCTACATTTTGCTCTATTCCTCTTTTTCTTCAACATCCCACATGCAGCTATATCCTTTTTACTCATCACAATTACTATTTGCTACTCTTTATCTTCTATAGTTGGCAAAGGTTTTGTATATTTGTTTGTTTGTTTGTTTGATTTCCTGTGCTTTGCTACCCTCTCTTTGACTTTTTTTTTTTCATTCTTTCCCATTGTAAAGGTTGCTCATTAAAAACCATCCCTTGCTAAATGCTTCTTCTGTTCGCAATTGTTTATTGTAAAGTATAGCTGATAGAATCCCATGTTCAAACTGATATTTTTCTCCACAAATATATTCGTTTGTATTTTTATATACAGATACTCTGATTTAAACAAATTTCAAGCATGCAATGCCAAACTTCATCTCTTATCTCTTTTTTTTTTTTTTTCCTACTTTTCTGACAGAATTTCCTTTACGCTTATCCTTGTTATTAGAGTTTCATCTCAAATTCAGAATAATTTTGAATCTTTGCAATGACGCATACATTTTTGTGGTTGCATATTGAATGACCAAGTCTTGATCTTATGTGACACTAGATAAGCTGGAAAGCAGTCTGATGAAATAAAACATCAATTTCTAAATATAGTGTGTTGAACATTATTTTTTCTTTATTAGATTTTCTCAAAAGTTTGTGAAATTTATGTCTTCTATCATAACTCAAATTTTCACAGAGTTCTCAATGTGATAAAAGCCCAATCTAGGATAAGTTTGCAAAGAACTTTAAATTTTTGCTTATACCAAGCCCCAGTAAGAATTTGTGTGAGCGTCAGTCCTTCTACATCTTCAGGAGTCTGTAATACACTAATCTATGGTATTCAAGAACTTAAAATTATTTTGATGATAAATTTTCAGATAAATCTTTTCTCTTTGAAGATGAATTACATTAAGAATGATTAGAAGGTACGTCCCACGGAAAATTAAGCAACTACAAGCAAAATATGATACTTCAGAAATTCCTGTTAATTAACATATATATATATATTAGTTTTATGTAGGAAAATATGTTTGAGAATACTTAGTTAGCCTCAACACACTTAATTAATTATTTTTTCTAGTTTCCCCCACTCAAAAAGGAATCAGTATTCATACTATTCCTTATATTAAGCCTTTGTAAACCTCAGCTTCATGCCCCCTGATCCTTCTTTACTCCGTGGAATTGAATTACTTTCCCTCAGTATGCAGATCGGCTCATCAACTGAAAGGCTGACATCATCTTTTTAATCTTTTATTTCTGGACTTCATTTCTGCCCTTCAAAAAAGAAAAATATTCCTATTAAATTACAGTGAGTAGCTCTGATGAGAAACTAGACTCTCAGGTAAAACACACAAGCATTTCCCTGAGAACAGAATGTGTTGTGGGTTTTTGAGTATGAAGTTTGTAATTGCTTTCAGTGGTAGCAGAATTGTGCTTTCTTTAGAAAATTATATGCATATACACATTAAAATTGTTAGATATATATTGTTTTCTGGTGTTTCAATATATGTGTATTCAATAATACTTATTATAGAGAATGGTGCACAAATGGAGGCAACTTTCACTGTTTAAACAATAGATAGACAAGTTGCATGTATATGGATAATAAAAGTTTGTTGATTTAAGTTCTGTCTTTTCATGATGACTGCTCATGAAATTCCATGAGAAGTCATTGCTCACACCAGTATACAGTCTGTGGTAATTCACCAAGGCCTGGCTCCAGCTACAGCCCCAAAACATTGTGGACCTGACAGCTAACAGCATCAGGCTCTTGCTCAATCCCCATGGTCCTGAATGGCCATCTTGGGGCTGGATCTGAACCTGGACCTCACCCACCTGTTTATCCATGTCTCAGATCAGCCTTGGCTTGTCCCCATCCCCAGAGAGGTGCCCAGGGCTGCCCTGATACCCCAAGCTGCCCTCCTCCTGGCTAGGGCCGTGGGATAGGCCCTGGCTGTCAGGCCCTACTGTGATGGACCCTGGGGAACCTTTGTCACTCCCAGTGTCCTGGCCTATATGGAGCTGTCAAGATGCATATTTCTTTTTCAGGAAGAAGCCATGCTTTCATGGAAATTTGGAATTTGTGCACACACTAGATAGACATTGTTTTCATCAGTAGCATTGAATGCCACCATATTCAACATATAACTATTCTGCACTTGCAACAAAGGATTGATGTTTCCAGAACTTGTTTTCTGTAACTTTGACAACGCTGGATTCATACAGCAGACGCATTTCTGTTTGGAATCACATGTAGCCCAGCTGTTAAAACAAGGAAAATCTCTGCATAATCGTGGGTTAATTCCATCTGACAGGTAAAGCCCCACGCAGTCAATCACTCAATCCCCCTCAGAAAGACAGGGGAAAGATAACTGGAAGGGCAATAAAGAGAAACATGTGTGGATCAAGAGTTTAGTAAATGAAGCAGAGGTGTATGTGCTAGCAAAGAAAAATTAGGAATTCATAAACTTAGCATGGCACAGAATGGGGGATGAAGGTTGCAGTCAGTCCATAACAGTTCATCTCTGTTGTTTCTTCATCTTCACTCTCTTTTGCTGCTCCACTGTGGGGTCCCTCCCACAGGATGCCATCCTTCCCAAACTGGTCCTACATGGGCTTCCCACATATTGCAGCTCTTCAAGAACTGGTCCTGTATTGGATCATACAAGGGTGTGCAGCCCTTCTGGAATGGACTGCTCTAGCATGGGTCTCCCACAGGTGTCAGGTCCTGCCACACCTCCTGCTCCACTGTGGGCTCCTCTCCTCAGGCTGCAGCTCTGACCCAGAATCTCTTCCTGCATGGGCTCCCCATCGGCTGCAACCTCCCTCAGCCCATATCCACCTGCTCCACCATGGGTTCCTCCAAGGGCAGCAGAGCGCATATCTGCTTCACCATGTTACACTATAGGGGCTGAAAGAGGACAGCCTGCTCTGCCATTTTGCTCTCCGCAGGCTTCAGGAAAACTGCTCTGGTGCCTGGAGCACTTCCTCCCTCTCCTTCTTCACTGATGTTGAAATCTTCATTGTTTCTCTGTACATATTCTCATTTCTCTCTCCCAGCTACTGTTGTGCAGCAGTTTCTCCCTTTCTTAAATATGTTCTCACAGAGTTGTAATGAGTGTAGTTAATAGGCTCAGCTTTGCCTGGTGGCAGGTCCTTTCTGGAGCTTGTTGGAACTGGTTTTCATCTAACATGGGGCAGCTTCTGGACTTTTCTCACAGAGGCCACCTCTGCAGTCCCCCCACTACCAAAGCTTTTGACATGTTAACAGAATACAGTTGTTTCATAGAATGTAATTATAGGGATTTGGGCATCATAAGTATATGCAGAGAGAACTGCTAGATATGGCATAGTTTAAGTAGAAGCTTTGAAAAGAAATTTATGTTTTTTCTTACTTTACAAAATAGGTCCTCTTCTCCAAACAGTCAGGTTCCAGTGACTTCTTGGGGGTGATAAAGCCCTTCCAAACTCTTACTAGATCACTGTGGGACTTGATTATGAGGCTGTTGCAAGCTATATCCCTTCATCTGCCACGTTCTTCTCCTGCTACAGGCATTTCCTTTCTGTTTCACTGACTACTTCCCCTGTCCTTCACAAGTTTCTTTAAGCATCTCAGTGAAGGTACAATACTTTCCTCTCTTTAAAGGGTTGCTCCTGATCTGCAGTGTATTAGCCAATACAAGGTCCTTACTATCTAGCTTCACCTTTGTTATGGAAAATACAAAAAACATTAGAACTGGTATAAACAGGTTTAATATTTTTATCAGCCATCATGCTCTGTATCAACTCTCATTCTCCAAAGAGGGCATTAAACTGCACTGAGCTGTGGTGCAATTGCTCTCTGATGAAACAACTAGTTTGTTTTGCATTCTTGGAATGATTTATTTATAGCCGGGTCAGTCTGCAATGTAGATATGTGTAAGGAACACAAATTCTTCTGGGGGCTCCTGTGGGAAGCTTTATAAGATCCAAAAGTGTATCTGTCTGTTCCTCTTGTAAGAAAGGGAAATAAAAATGTGCTAACAAAACTTTACTATGAGCTGAGTTCTTGTTTTAAGTGGGAATTGAACCCTTTTTTTTTTTTTTTTTTTTTTTTTTTTTTTTCCCTACCACACAATGTATGTCTTAAAGTCTATTCATCTGTTTTTGGCTTGTTTACTTGTTTGTTTGCTTTCTAAGAAAATGAGAGATAAGCTGCCACACTAGATTTTCTTTCTGTCTCTGCTAATAAACCTTCTGTGTATTTTCCAGCTGAAACTGTTAATTTACAAATAATATATATATATATATAACACTTCTAGTGAAAATCTACTTTCAGGTAGGAGTGTAAGAGAGTGCCCCTACTACTGTCTTGCAGAAGGGGAGGTTGCACAGTGATGCTCTTTAAACATCAGAGATTCTAAACATGAAATGCCATGGTCTTAACTTATCAAGTGAGAGACACTGTTTATGCATCACTGTTTTTATCCATCACAGAACTACTTGCAAACCTCAGAATTAAAATATTAAAAATCTGAGTTAACACAAATTAAATTGTGCTTGATTTTCACATACAAACCACCAGCTCACATTTTCCTACAGTTACACTGAAGTTATTCTGTTTAAGACCCCAGTAATTAGTGATAGGGTTGCATCAAATTAGTACCAAATTACAGGGTCAAATTTAAATAGAGCAGTTTACTTTGTGCTAGACTTTCTCAGTTGACTTATTAGGTAAATGCCCCATTTAAGATATGCAAACACCTTTCAAAAGAATATGACAAAACAGCATCCAATTTAAAATGAAATAATTAAGATTTTTCTTTCTAAATTTCTTCATCTTTCTGAAGGTTTTATTGCTTAAGTGGCTAAACAATTACTTCCTCCTCCCCTGGGGAAACAAACAAACAAACAAACAACAACAACAACAACAAAAAAAACCATTCATATACCCCTCTGCTAAACTCACAGCAAGCAGTGGTTAAAGAACTCTTAAAATACCTATGAAGAAATAGTACACATATTTTATCTGCATACATGTCTACTAGAAAAAAAAAATAAAAAGCAGTCAGTTTAATCAGTGGATATCTTGCTTGCATCTAGGAATCTTGGAAACATATGCATATGTGCTGATTAAAAACAAAACAAAACACTAAAAAAAAAAAAAAGAAAATATAGCTTTTTATCTTAGTGAAATCAACAACAAAATATTCCTTACTTTACTGAAGAAGGGAGTTACAACACTAAGAGGAGTTTTTATAAAGACAGGGATGACACTAAAAATAATCTTATTGTCTAAATTTCACAGTTATGAAGGTGTCTGTTCTAGTGGGGATACTGTTAAGGAGTTCACTCCAGGTATTCCTAGATTGTGGAGATAATTCAGACAGACTTGTATACAAAGCAATGGGCTCACTGTCTTCAGCGGAGTTGCAGTGGTGAGGTACTGAGCCAGAGACAGATTGTCACATTTGCACTTACTGCTTGCATTTTTATCTCCTTTCTTGATCATCCCCATTATGACATTTACTAGCCCTCCGAAAGAAGTATCAGACCTTCATTTATTTTTTCCCTTTAGCTCTAGTTCACTGTCAGACACTCTTATTTGGTAGCAGTGATACAGCTGTCTTGAAAACGTTGATGGTGATCTTCCTTTGTTTGGTGCTTCCCCTTTACTACGTATACTACTATTTGTACAGTTACAGTTTCCTCATCACTTCATTCAGTTTCCTCCTTCTCATTTCAGTGCCTGCTAAAACTGTGAGTAAGATTATTCTAGAACTTATGGAAAAATACCTAAAGGACAATGTAGCCATTGGTCAGAGCCAACATGGGTTCATAAAGGGAGAGTCATGCCTAACAAACTTAATTTCCTTTTTGCAAGATCACCCAGCTAGTTTACCAAAGGAAGACAGGTGATATAATCTTTCTGGATTTCAGTCAAGCTTTCAGTACTGTCTTTCACAGTATCCTTCTAGACAAAATGACCAGAATACAGTTAGGTAAAAGAATAGTAAGATGGGTGAACAATTGGCTGACAGGTCACACACAAACTGTTATTTTACATAGGGTTACATCAAGTTGGTGACCTGTCACTAGTGAGGCTCCCACTCCATTTTAGTACCAGTCTTCTTCAATGTTTTCATAAACAATTTAGATGCAGGACTTAAAAAAGGGATGGTCAGCAGGGAGAGGGAGGTGATTGTCCCCCTCCACTCTGCTCTTGTGAGATCCCACCTGGAATACTGTGTGCAGGCCTGGGACCCCCAGCACAAGAACAATGTAGAGCTCTTGGAACGGGTCCGGCAGAGTGCCACTAAGATGATCAGAGGGCTGGAGCACCTCTTCTATGAAGAAAGGTTGAGGGAACTGGGCTTGTTTAGCTTGGAGAAGGTTCCAGGGAGACCTCATTGCAACTTTCCAGTACTTGAAGGGCGCATGTAAACAGGAGGGGGAATGCCTGTTTACATGTGTTGATAGAGACAGGACAAGGGGGAATGGTTTTAAACTAAGACAGGAAGGAGGAAGTTTTTCACTCAGAAGGTGGTTAGGCACTGGAACAGGTTGCCAAGAGAGGTTGTGGATGCCCGATCCCTGGATGCATTCAAAACCAGGCTGGATGCGGCTCTGGGCAGCCTGCTCTAGTGGTTGGCAACCCTGCTCATGGCAATGGGTTGAAACTAGATAATCTTAAGGGTACTTTTCAACTCAGGCCATTCTATGATTCATTCTATGACTTGAAGGTTTTTTGAGCAAGTTTGCAGACAATACCAAATTGGTTGGTATTGTTGACTCCATTGAGGGTGATGAGGCTTTGCAGAGATCTAGAAAAATTAGAGAGCTAGGCAATCACCAACAGTATGAAGTTTAACAAGAGCAAGAACCAGATTCTGTACCTGGGAAGGGGCAACCCTGGTTATACATACAGACTGGGGAATGAGATGCTGGAGAGTAGCCCCACAGAAAGGGATCTGAGGGTTTTGGTTGACAGCAAGCTGAACATGAGCCAGCAGTGTGCCATGGCAGCCAGAAGGGCCAACAGTATCCTGGGGTGCATCATGAACTGCATTGTTAGCTCTTGAAGGAAAGGGATTGCCCTTCACTACATTACACTGGTGCAGCCTCACCTTCAGTACTGTGTGCAGTTTTGGGCACCACAATATAAGAAAGGTATAAAGTTGTTAGAGAGTGTCCAAAGGAGGGCAACAAAGATAATGAACGGTCTAGAGGAGAAGTTGTATGAGGAGCCGCTGGAGTCACTTGGATTGTTCAGCCTGGAGAAGAGGAGACTAAAGGGAGACCTAATGGCAGTTTACAACTTCTTCACAAGGGGGAACAGAGAGGCAGGAGAGGCAGGCACTGATCTCTCTGCTGACCAGTAATAGGATCCAAGGGAATGGCTTGAAGCTGCAACAGGGAAGGTTCAGACTGGATATGAGGAAAAGGTTCTTCACCAAGAGGGTGGTCAGGCACTGGAACAGGATCCCCAGGGAAGTGATCATGGCACCAAGCCTGACAGAGTTAAAGCATCATTTGCACAATACTCTCAGACACATGGTCTGAGTTTCTGGGTGGTCCTTTGGGGACCCAGAAGTTGGACTCAATGATCCTTGTAAGTCCCTTCCAACTCAGATATTTGATGATTCCTCCACCAACCTTTTTTGTGGCAATGGGTCACTGTTAGTCACATGTACACTTTCCCCTATTAGTATTTTGTAAGAATGAGAAATCATTTTGCAGCATTTTAAACTTTTTTTTTTTTTTTTAATGTAATGCTTGAAATAGAAGAAACTTCTGAATATTATAAGGGCTTTCTTTGATAAACGTGTGCCTTTTAGTTAAACTACAGAAAAAAAAAAAAAAAAAGAAAAAAAAACTCTAAAAATAGAAAAAAATAGAAAAAAAAAAACACCCTTACTTCTTATCAAGTGTAAAATTCAACAAGTGTAAAGTTCTGTTTTACACTATACTTTCATCAAATGTACTCATTTCTTTTTATATACCATGAATCACTAAGAGCTTATTGATATCTGTAGTTATGTGGTTGTTGTTGTTGTTGTTGCTGTTGTTTCTTAAAAAAAAAAAGTTTATCAAAATATATATCAAGATGAGGTAAACCAGCATAGTCATTAAAAAGTAATAAGCTGTTGAAGAATTATTTGAAATTTATTTTTGCTATCCCTGGCTTAGTGCCAAAATTATGCATCAAGAGATGCAGTTTTCTGGTTTATGACATTTTAACAGTAACATTCCTTCAACTAAAACAAAATGAAAAACCTAAAGTCACATTTATACAATATTAAGAAACATTGGTACCTTGGTCTTACAAAGTATTTCAGGTCAAAATCTACCTCAAAATCTTTAAGAAAATGACATAACTAAGCATGAAATCTTAAAGGCAACACCCTGTCTCACTACAGCTCTTCACATCACTCAGAACTTCACCTGCTTCAACTCAAAAAAGCAGTTCTGCAATATGTATATTTTATTTCTAGTTTGCATGAGTGCACTTATCACAAACATTCAGATTTTCAGAGCTGTCTGAGTGCTTGCTAAGCATATGTCAACTCTAATACCTTGCAGATACTGTGGATGTTGTTATTGCTCTGTTATTGCTCAGTGTAGGTCACCTTTTGGTATAAGCTCTTTTAAAATGTGCCCTTAACTTGACAAAGACCTTGCAGATGAACACCTACCTTATAACATTTTTTTGCAAACAGGTATTAACCAACTGACACCATGCATCTAGAAAATCTACTTGGCAAGTAATCTCACTTTTTGGCTTATGTACTAAAGATTCAAATACAGTGGCTGTGGGTTGTTAGTTTGTTGTTGTTTTCTTTGTTTTTGTTACTTAATCTTTATTTGTTTCTTCATAACGGTACAAAATATACTCCGGAAAACCAGAGGAAAACCAGAAAGGGCATGAATAGAGGCAACTGTTGTTGGTGAGGCCACACCACAAATGCGTTGTTCAGTTTTGGGCCCATCAGTACATGAAAGACATTGAGGTACTGGAGCATGTCCAAAGACAGGCAAAGAAGCTGGTGAAGGGTCTAGAAAGCAAGTTTTAAGAGGAGCAGCTGAGGGAGTTGGGGTTGTTTAGCTTGGAGAAAAGAAAGCTCAGGGGAGACCTTATTGAATGCTACCTTAAAAGAGGCTATAGCAAGGCTGGGATTAGTCTCTTCTCCCAAGCACATGTGACAAGACAAAATGACCTTAAATTGCACCAGTGGAGGTTTAGGGTGGATATTAGGAAAAAAGTCTTCACTGAAAGGGTAGTGAAGTATCAGAACAGACTGCCCAGGGAAGTAGCTGAGTCATCAATCCTGAAGGTCTTCCACAAAAAGTGTAGAGTAGTGCTTGGATGATGTGGTTTAATGGTGGACTTGGCAGTGCTAGGTTAAAGTTGGACCAGATGGTCTTAGTCATTTTTTCCAACCTAAGTAATTCTATGGTTCTGTGAACTTTATGAGTCAGTTGTATATAGAATGTCTTCAGTCTTCCTCCCCTAAAACAAAGGTCTGGGGCATGAGTACCCAGGAAGGGAGTAAAATACTATGTTTATTTCTGTCATTCATTCTCTTCCACCACTTGAAACTTTTCAGTCTGCCGGTGAACAGCTCAGGTTTCTTCTCTGGATCAGTATACATTAGGCAAAGACTTCTGGAGTCTTTGGACTGAGGAATACCCATCTCTGGAGGTGTTCAAGACCAGGTTAGATGAGGCACTGAGCAATCTGATCTAGAGAGTGGCATCCCTGCCTATGGCAGGGGGGTTGGAACTAAACGATCTTTAAAGTCCCTTCCAAACCAAGCCATTCTATGATCTTGTGATTCAATGAGTCTATGATTCCATGATTCTGAGACTTCTGGGTTAGACTGGAAGGCCTCCAGAGGTCCCTTCAAGCATCAGTCATTCTGTGATTCTAGGCAGTATTACTAACTTCTATATATCAAAATATTGATGGATCCTGTTACTGTGCCAATGAGCATATTTTCTATTTATATTTGATTGGAAGACTATTTCTTTAAATAAGAATTACAAAATCATAAGTTCTGGGATACATTTTGCAGCTGAGAGGTTTTAGAAAGAATAAGTCACACTTGATTGTCAGCTAACAGAGCCTGTTTCTGTGAAGTACAGCTGACATCAGCCATAACAGAAACAGAGTACTAGACCAGCTGGGTTATTTCTGTAATCCAGTCTGCTAATTCCTATGCTACAAAGAATGCCATCTCCTGAAGTTTTAGCTCAGATTCAGTACGTGTCTATTCTGTCGTCAGCATATTCTTAGAAAATGTTGTTGATCCATTTCTAAGTACTTCTACCCAACCAACTAAAGATAGTAAACTCCTATTTACTCTTACAACTGTCTAGTAAACTGTTCTCTCTTAAAATAAATAAATAAATAAATAAATAAATAAATAAATAATAAAATTGCAAAAAGTCTTAACAAATTAGATACAATTACCTAAATAAGTTCCAAATGTCAGTAATACATAAAATAATGCAATACCATTGCAGTAGCAAAGGCACTAACAGTGATATTCAGAAAGGTGGGTGACACAAAGCAGAACTGTGAAATTACTGTTATAGCCAGTCAATTCAGTCTTCCTGTAAGTAATTCTGTCAGTTGGTTATAAAGTTTTAGTTGCAGATCTGTAGAACATTCTTATGTTAGTAACAGTGGCCAGTTTATTATACACTTTATGCAAGGCCACGTTGTGAGTCTTCCATTTCATACCAAGGAACTCAATCAAGAAGAGACTGCAAATAGCAAAAAATTCTGTGATTGTTATTAATTGAAAATATCTATCTGGAAGCATCATTGCTGTGGAAGAACCAGCTGGCTTCAGAAGAACAAAGATTAGTTCAAGATCTGGTGCAATGTTCAATGATATATAGCATAGGTAATGGCACTGATAGTTACAAATGCCCAAATTTTTGCATTACAATTTTATTTCCAGTTGCTTCATCTTAATGCCCACAACCCTCCCCCCACTTACTGAGTCTGTAAGTTTTTTGCTCTAGATGAGGGATCTGATTTTTCTTGGAGACTTTCATCTGAAACCAGTGTGTTGTTTCACATATATATTAAAAAAACATATTATTCCAGTCTTTCAAAAATGTATTTATCATATTTTTTAAAAGAGCTCATCTTCTTCAGGAGCACAGGTATGATATTTGGTTGATACTTTGCCAATATATTTTTTTTAACGAGGACCTCACGCAGATATCCTGCATTGAGTGCTCCTGGCAGGGAGATGAACAGACCCAACCCCTAACATGCCCCTCCCCCCCATAACGCAGCACACAGTGGATTGGTCAGAGCCGCAGCCCCGGACCCCCTCCCCTCAAGTAGCCAGGAGCTGTGCTTGTGCCACCGCGGGCGTTGATGTGATGAGGGCGGAGCCAGGGGTGACAGCAGCCCACCCACCCCCTGGTGCTGTAAAACTAGTCCCTAGGGAGCGCCGCAAACAAGACGTGCTAACAGGACTGGTTTGGCAATTAGCGCGGGGCATTTCAGGCGGGGCAGGGAAGAGTGCGAGGAGTATCCTCTCCTCCCTTTCCCACCTCCATTTCTCTTCCCCGCCTCTCCTCGGGGAACTCTGCCTCTTTGCACCTAGAATTCACCATGGTGGGCGCCCGTCGCAGTGGCTGGTCCGGGGTGGCAACCCAAACAGAGGAGATGCAACGTCTCTGGGCTCACATGGGCACTCAGGTGGATCCCCTGAGGGGGAAAGTGGCAGTCCAGACAGGTGACTGCGGGAAGCTCCAGAATCTGGAGCCCCCCCTGGGTCCTGAGGGAAGAGAGGGCTGTCATGGGTGCAGGTGTGCCCTGCTTGAGGGACTCCTCAAGCAGGTGGCTGGGCTGCAGCAAGAAATCGTCAGCCTGAGGAGCTCCTGGGTGTCTCTGAGGGTGACAGACAGGAGGTGTCAACCTACCCCTACTGATGCCCAGCAGCCCCCTCCTACATCCCTGAAAGGGGTAGTAGCTGACCCAGCTGATCACGTGCAGGACAGAGGGCTTGACCACTCACAAGAGAAAAGGGGCTGGACCCTCGTCTCAGCTCGAAGCAGAAAGAGACGTTGCCCCCGACACCTACAGTGCCACCAACCCCCACGGTGTCCCTGGGTAATAGATTTGAGGCTCTCAGGCAGAAAAAGGATGAGGTTGAGGGTCTGGACAGTAGTCCAAACCCAGGAAGCAACCCTGTGAAGCATGTCAGCGTGGGGGAAGTACTGAGCATAGGGAGCAGGGCCGCGCAGAGCACTGCATCACAACCAGTGACACAAAAAAGAACAGAGAGTCTTAGTGATCAGAGACTCTTTGCTGAGGGGCACTGAGGTTCCCATTTGTCACTCAGATAACCTATCCAGAGAGGTGTGCTGTCTTCCTGGGGCACATGTCAGAGATGTTAGGAAGACTCTGCCACAGCTCATTAAACCAGAGGATTACTATCCTCCTGTTGTCATTCAGGTTGGATCCCGGGAAGCTGCAACTAGAAAAAAGGGGAATATTAAAAAGGACTTTGCATCCCTGGGAAGGTTGTTGAAAGGATCGGGGTGCAGGTACTGTTCTCCTCTGTCCTCCCTCTGGGTGACTGGGACCCAGAAAGAAGGAGAATGGGACAGGTGAATGACTGGCTGAGGGGGTGGTGTCTGGAGCAAGGATTTCGGTATTTCGATCTTGGGCAGCCCTTTGAGAAGCCGGGTATGTGAGCTGCTGACCGAATTCAACTCAGTAAGTGGGGCACAAGTGTGTTGGGGAGCAAGCCCTTTGGGCTAATTACCAGGGCTTTAAACTAGGTTTGATGGGGGAAGGGAGGGGAACTAAAAGTGACAGAGAAGGGCTGGGGGAAGTTGTCACTGCTGTCACTTTTGAAGATAGTAGGGAAAAACCTCTGAGTTGTCCCATAGGATCAGACGAGGGCACCTTAGAGAAGGTGATGATCCTGATACCCTGTCCAGAATTTTCTTCTTCTTGCATCCCTCCAGGGGTAACTGTGCCTGCTGCTTGCCTAATGTGCCTGTATACCAATGCGCGGGTCATGGGAAATAAACAGGATGAGCTCGAGATCTGTGTGCGGTCACAGGGCCACAATCTTGTTGCAATCACAGAGACATGGTGGGACAGCTTGCATGATGGAATGCTGTCATGGAGGGCTATGTCCTTTTTAGGAAAGACAGGCAGGAAAAACGAGGGGGAGGTGTTGCCCTTTATGTGAGGGAGCAATTAGAGTGTACCCAGCTCCACCTGGGTGAGGGTGACGGACAAGTGGAGAGCTTGTGGGTGAGAATTAAGGGGTGGGCTAGTATGGGGGACACTGTTGTGGGAGTGTACTACAAGTCACCAGATCAGGAGGACGAGGTCAACGAGGCTTTCTACAAGCAGCTGGTAGTAGCCTTACGATCACGTGCGCTGGTTCTCATGGGGGACTTCAATTTTCCAGACATCTGTTGGATAAGCAACTCGGCCAGGCAAGCGCAGTCCAAACGGTTCCTACAATGCATTGAAGACAATTTTCTGACGCAGGTGGTGGAGGAGCTGATGAGGAAGGGGGTTCTCCTGGACCTTGACCTTACCAACAGGGATGGGCTTGTTAGGGATGTGAAGGTCGGGGGCAGTTTGGGATGCAGCCACCATGAGATGGTGGAGTTCAGGATGGAACTTGGTGGAAGAAGTAAGGCTAAAAGCAGGATTGCAAACGTGGACTTTCGGAGAGCCCACTTCAACCCCTTCTGGGACCTGTTTGGAAGTATCTCATGGACTAGGTTGCTAGAAGGCAAGGGTGCATGTGAGAGCTGAGCTACATTTAAACAGAACTTCTTCCAAGCTCAGGATCGGTGCATCCCTAAGAGTAGGAAATTGGGGAAGGGGGGCAGGAAACCTGTGTGGATAAGCAAGGAGCTCATCGATAAGATCAAAAGGAAGAGGAAGGTCTATGAAATGTGGAAAAAGGGCCTGTCCTCTTGGGAGGAGTATAGAAGTGTTGTCAGGGCCTGCAGGGACATGACAAGGAAGGCTAAAGCCCACCTAGAGATGAGGCTTGCAAAAGAGATAAAAGATAATAAGATTTATGTATGTATGTATGTATGTATGTATGTATGTATTTATTTATTTTAAGTATGTAAACAGTAAAAGGAAAATTAGGGATAATGTGGGTCCCTTGCTGAACAAGGGGGGTGTCCTGGTAACAGGAGATGCCAAGAAGGCAGAGATACTGAATGCTTTCTTTGCTTCAGTCTTTGCTTCAAGGACTCCGCCCTGGGACTCCTCGCCCCCGGAGGGAGGAGAAAGAGCCTGGGAAGTGGAGATCTCCCCCCTTGTTGACAAAGGAGTGGTTCGGGAGCATCTGAGTGGGCTCAACACACACAAACCCATGGGTCCCGATGGGATGCATCCACATGTGGTAAGGGAGTTGGCAGAGGTGATCGCCAAACCACTCTCTATTATCTTTGAAAGGTCCTGGAGAACAGGAGAGGTGCCTGAAGATTGGCAGATAGCCACTGTCACTCCGGTCTTCAAGAAGGGCAAGAAGGAGGATCCGGAAAACTACAGGCCGATCAGTCTCACCTCTGTCCCAGGAAAGGTGTTGGAACAGCTTGTTCTGGAAGCCGTCTCCAAGCAATTGGAAGAGAAGAAGGTTATGAGGTTATAAGTCAGCATGGATTCACCAAGGGAAAGTCATGCACATTGCCTTCTATGATGGCATCACCAGCTGGGTAGACGGGGAGAGAGCAGTGAATATCATCTACCTTGACTTTAGCAAGGTTTTCGATACTGTCTCCCATGACACCCTGATAGCAAAGCTGAGAAAGTGTGGGATAGATGAGTGGTGGGTTGAGAACTGGCTGACTGGCTGAGCTCAGAGGGTGGTCATTGGCGGCACAGAGTCTGGCTGGAGACCTGTGACTAGCGGTGTTCCCCAGGGGTCAGTGCTGGGTCCAGTCTTGTTCAACATCTTAATTGACAATCTTGATGAGGGAATAGTGTTTGCCCTCAGCAAGTACGCTGATGACACAAAGCTGGGAGGAGTGGCTGACACGCCAGAAGGCTATGCTGGCATTCAGCAAGACTTGGACAGGCTGGAGAGATGGGCAGGAAGAAACCAAATGAGGTTTAATAACAGCAAGTGTAGAGTCCTGCACCTGGGAAGGAACAAGCCGAAGTATCAATACAGGCTGGGGGAAGACCTTCTGGAGAGTAGCTCTGAGGAGAAGGACCTGGGGGTCCTGGTGTACGACAGGTTTACCATGAACCAGCAGTGTGCCCTTGTGGCCAAGAGGGCCAACGGGATCCTGGCATGCATTAAAAGGGGGCGTGGCCAGCAGGTCAAAGGAGGTGATCCTCCCCCTCTACTCTGCCCTGGTCAGGCCTCAGCTGGAGTACTATGTCCAGTTCTGGTCTCCCTGGTACAAAAAAAGACAGGGATCTCCTGGAAAGAGTCCAGAGGAGGGCCACAAAGATGACACAGGGCCTGGAACATCTTCCTTATGAGGAAAGGCTGAGAGACCTGGGTCTGTTCAGCCTGGAGACGAGAAGACTGAGAGGGGATCTCATCAATCTGTATAAATACTTGAGGTGTGGGAGACAGTGGGATTTGGTCAACCTCTTTTCAGTGGTTTGCGGGGACAGGACAAGGGGCAACAGCCACAAGATAGAACACAGGAAGTTCTGCAACAGCATGCGAAAGAACTTCTTTACGGTGAGGGTGATGGAGCACTGGAACAGGCTGCCCAGGGAGGTTGTGGAGTCTCCTTCTCTAGAGATATTCAAAGCCCGTCTGGATGCCTACCTGGGCAGCCTGCTCTAAGGAACCTCCTTTGGTAGGGAGGTTGGACCTGATGATCTTTCGAGGTCCCTTCCAAGCCCTTCAATTCTGTGATTTTGTGATATCAATAAAATACATTTACTATTTAATATTAAAAAAAAAAAAAAAAAAAGTGATCTTTTCAGGTAACCTTAGGCTTTAATTCATACTTGTTCACTAGAAATTAATTACCGTATAGAATTACATTATCTGAAAGATGACTCAAAGATTATATTCAGCCAAGACCATATGGGCTGTGCATAATTTTTTTCCTGTAATTGTTACTCCATGATGAAGATGTATGTGATTTCCCAGAGCATCCAAGCAAGTGGGTATTTTGGAGTCTTACCTTGCAGACCAAATTACTTTAATGTAGCATGACTGTATGTTGTGTTTTTTGTTTATTTGTTTGTTTTTTTTTTGTTTTGTTTCCTGTAGAGTTCTTCAGTTTATTGTTTTTAATTACAAGTTGCCTAAAAAACAAACAAACAAACAGAAAACACTAGGAGTACAGGGAACTGAAGTGAAAGTGCATTATGTGCACAATGCGTTATCCTGTTGTTAAATTCATCATGTAGAAAGCTAGGAAAGAGCTTCTGAAGTGAAGAGATCTGACCATGTACAGTGAAGTTCTGTGAGTGAAGTACCATTTACTCCATTTCACCTATAGCCCTCTGAGAATATGTTCCTTACTATTGTGACTAACTACTGCTTTCTAGTTGGGTGGTTATTGAGCTACGCAGAGATCCATGCTGCTGTAGTATGGAATAACTTTCAAAATTGTCCCCTCACATGTTATCAGTGTGTTTTAGTCAAGGCTAATAAATTATGGTTTAAATAAAGTTTTCTTTGTCAAGAAATAGGGAATGAAATGGAAAACACTTATATAGACATACAAACACTTATAGACATACAAACTATAATACTACTATTTATTTGATGCTGTTACAATATGATAGTCCAGATGTTCATTATTCTGAAAAGATAAAAATAACCTGTTTATTAATGTATCATTGCTCCTTGCCTCACATAGTGCTATTTTTCCTTGTAATGAATTGATCTTAAAAAAAAAAAAAAATATAATCATAATGCATCAAAGAAATTGCTTGCAAATCTCATATATAATTTGTCAGTTTGGAGTACTAGAACAGATAGATGTAATCATTAATAAAGTAATTTTCATTTTAAAAAACTATGTGCAGTAAGTATATCATTATTACTTCACAGTCTTAAAATTAAAATGTATTTTATGTTATCTCTTACTAATTTGTATTTAAAATTAGATAACATGCTATGCATAGTTAATATAGAGGAACATAATTAACCTCTGTATACTCAGTGTCTTCCTTTGCATTCTAATCTAAACACATTTGAGGTACATAATTACATGGAATTATAAAATAATTAAATAGCTGTTTTTTATTATATATTGATTACAACAGATGCCTATATGGTTTATCAACAACTACAGAGCATATTTATTCCTAAGTGAGAATTTTCAAGCTTGTTACTTTCTGCAATAACAATTATTAAAATAGATTAACTTAATAGCAAATCATGTTCAGCCTATTACTAAATACAAATAATCTGGAAACATTGCAAAAGACTATTGTGGATTCTAAATTTAAATGAATGTCCTTTAAAAAAATGTTATTTCAAACAATAGAAGGTACGTAAAGGAACCATGTAAAACATTAGCATTTGATAATGTCATAAATAAAGAACATAAATAAAGAACATTTCATAAAGAACAAAATAAACTAAGCATATAGCTATCCCATTTTATTATTTATTTATTTTTTTAATGTTTCACAGCTGTGTTATTATGGTGAAGTATAAGTTGTGGGGTTGCTTTTGTTGTTGATTGTTCTTTTTTTTTTTTTTTTCCTATAATATTAATATGATTCATACAAACATAGTATATTCTAAGCATTAGTTTATACTCTCCCATGAACTAAGTGGGATTTCTTTAAAAATGACTCTGATCATCCAGAATTTGTAGATGACTAATATATATCTTATCATTTGTTTTCATTAAGCTTTCACTAAGCTTTAAGAAAAAAAAATAGTAATGTGTAAAGAGTATACACTTAATTATTTTGAAATAAAAGACCTTATAGTCTCAATGTATTTCCAAAACACCAATTGTTTGTTATAATAATTTTCACAGGAGTCCAAGACCTTCCTGATTGATGGTCACTGCTGATGAATTCTGCTCTTCATCAGAACCTATTTATCCTCACATTTATTTTAGACTATGCTCTGATTCAGTTGTTTCTGCTCTCACTTTTTGATTTTCTACTTGAAGGTTATAGGCCAGTGTTCAGTGTAAAAAGTGAAAAAGAAACATCCTGGTGTATAAGCCACACATTGGATATGGTCAACACCAACATAATATCTCTTTGTGTAAACAAAATTCAATTTTGCTTTATTAGGAAAGAGAAACTTTTATATATTTTTGTTTGTTTTGGTTGTTTTTCATGCAAGAAAGAAAGCAATTGTGAAAAAGAAGGTTAATCTCTATCTGAAGAATTAAGCTTATTGCACCCCCTGTCAGTAAGGAGGGACTAGAAAGCCACAGTTATTGAGATAGGACTTTTTCCTTTCCAGAAGCAGTCAGTTAATTGTTCATTGTCACATTTGCTTGGTGGCAGCAGGAGTTAATGAGAAAAAACTACAATGGAGTTAGGGAACTCCTGTAATAGCAGCAAAAGAAGCATAATATATAAGGCTTGACAAACATGCCTACTTGTAAGACCTGTGGGGAAAAATATAGCTCTAGCATAATTATGTTATCAAACAAAGAGATGTAACACAGAGACTTGTGTGATGACAACTAAAAAGTGACACATTTTCTATGTATGAGGGTTGTTGTTGTTGTTTTTTTTTTTTTCTTTGCCCTTTTTTCCCTGACTGTTACAGAAAATATTATTTAAAAGATACAAAGATACAAAGAACAAAGATATCTAGATTTTCCTGAGCTTCAAAAAGGTGGCTGTTAAATCCAGGGACATGTGGAAGTGACTATGTCCTTGGACAAATTCCAATCAACAGTAATTAATCATTTCAATTGTGTAATAAAGTCTTGAGAATATGAAGCTTTGCCACCAAAATGTGACATTTATTTCCATTAAATAATGAAACAGTTACTGCCACAGTAAACCAGCAAACCATTGTCAAATAATAGTGAGTAAGAATGATCCTTCTATCATCTTGTGTTAGTGCATTTTACTGAAGTACTTGAAACATTGGACAACTACACAGACTAACCATAACAATTGGTATATTACAAAAAAAAAAAAAAAAAGTCCTTGAAAATGAGAAAGTTATTTACTCAGTTTACATAGTTACTTGCATTTGATCATTCGTGAATAATGAAATGGTCATCAAAGTACCTGCAATTTATTGTTATAAAGACTACCCTGAAAAAACTGGTAGAAGCTGTGGATTACATACACTACTCTGCACACTAAGGCACATGAAGGAATTAATTAGAAAAAAAGAAAAAATAAATAAAGAAAGGAAATGGAAGAACAAAACTTCAGTAAGGTCTTTGAAGTTCTGTAACAATCTTTCATGTATATCATTTATCTGTCATAGGCATTTATCTTTCTATCTTCCCCTTTTAGTTCCTACCATCTTACAGATATTAATGGAATCACAGTACTCAATATTCAATGCCATTGTCTCCATTTGCATGCTTTTTGTAGATTTGGTTTTATAAACTTGAGTCAGTTGTTGAGTGAAAAGATTTCTCTCATCTAGTTTAGAACAATCCTCAGGGTAAACGTCTATGTCCCAGCTAATCACATTTTATACCCTGTAATCAGAAATAACTACTTTCAAGTCTTGATTCACCCAATTTTTTTTTTTAGGTGTTTGCTTCAGAATTAGATGAATAATGTCACGGAAGCACATATTCTTTCCTTTAGTTAAGATGGGATTTTAAATTATTTGTTCAGATGTAGACATCAACAGTATGAATATCTAAATTTGGTTAGATGAATACCTGTTACTGTAACATGGTTCTTTCTTACTTATCTCTTATTCTTTCATGAGTTCCATCCTCTAAAATATTGCCAACTGATGTCTTAAATATTCAGCACAGTTACAGGACTTGAACCAGAGGCCTCCTAAAAACACCAGAGTGGGAACCTGAGACAGAGACTAAAACCTAAGTCAACAAACGCATTTTCTCCTTTTAAAATCTTTTTTTGATCAAAAGCTAAATATGAGAGATTTCATATACAAAATAGAAACATATGATTTTAAAATACAAATCTAAAGCAGAAAACAGTCTTGGGTAACATAATAATTTCCCATCTGAATAAAATGGTAGATAGGAAAGCTATATATTTAGCATTTATGATTTTTTTTTTGTTGATGTTATTGTTGTCATTCTGGAGGATATTAACAACATAACATTTTCTGAAGATGTTAATTTTTCTGCCGTTTATTAGTCTATTTTATAGTTTCTAAATAAATAGCAGCTAAACTGGACCTACAGCTTTGAAAAGACAGATTATTAACAACACTATGATATAATCCAAAAGAAAACCTCCTAGCAACTAAAAAGGCAATACTAATTAAGTTTATTACTAAGATCATGGGTGAGAGATTTTTGATGGTGTTTCATTACTGAATGTGAAAAAGACTAATGAGAAGAAAATGAAGAAAATAAGAACTATTTCTGTCTTCTAGCAACAGAAATGAATAACAACAACAACAACAACAACAAACTTTAAGAAAGACTTTAAGATCAGTTAAGAAGGAAATGAAATGGAAAACAGTCTAACAACTTATATATCTTTCTTGGTACATCTGTCTTTTTAGTTATCTCTTTATGACCAAACCAAATGACATTTTAAATATGCATCTCTAATATAATTCTTTATGATAAATGATTGAAAGTGATAAAGATCTATGATTTTCTCTACTTGCTATACACTATGTAACAGGGGATTCAGATATACAGCGCCTGTAATTAAATGGTGATGTAAAACCTGTTAAGGAACAGGAAGGGTATGGTTTAGATTTTATTTTTATATTTATTAGCTAAAGAATTTTCAGTTGCCAAATAAATAAAAAAAAAAGTAGAGGAAAAAAAAAAAAAAGAGGAAAAAGCAAACACAATGTCTATTTGTTACTGACAGGTTCTAGTTAATCCATTGCCCCCAAAGCAGATAATTAAAGGATTTTAGATGTGTTGCTGGTGAATTTAATTTGACACATTAGAGTTTATAATCCCTGTGACCTCAATTATTGAGTAGGAATGATGGCAAACACTACTAATCCAAATGACTGGTGTCTTAATTTCTTTATAAAATCCAATACTTAGTTAACTAGCTGCGAATGAAGGTTATCTGAATCACAAAACACCCCACCCTTCATCTTTTGAAAGGAAAAAAAATGTTCTGTCTGTGAAGGTCACTGCTTTAACAGCATATATTGCCTATGTTCAGAGATATACAGAAAAGAAGATGCAATTCTTGTTGTTCTTAACCTTTATCTAAAAAAGAGCAATTGAAAAAAATGATGTTTTTTAAAAAAATAAAAATATATATTTTTAATATATTTTCTGTTTTAAAAACTTCCATAATCCTATATCAAATGTATCCACATTGCAGTGCAAGAATCTTTGATAGCTTTGAAGAAACACGCAATGAAATAGGAGTTGTTTGTCAGAACTGGGAGACAGACTCTGAACAAATATCAGTTCTACATTTCAGTTAATGTAAGTACTCCAATAGATTTCTGTGCTGGTTTTGTCTGGGGTAACTAATTTTCTTCATGGTAGCTGGTATGCTTCTATGTTTTGGATAGTGATAATACTGTTGATCACACACTGGTGTTTTAGTTGTTGCTGAGCAGTGCTTACAGTAAATGAAGGTCCTTTCTTACTCTCATGCTGCCCTGCCTGCAAAGATGCTGGGAGTGCACAAGAAGCTGGGAGAGGACACAGCTAGGGAAGCTGACCCAAACTGAACAAAAGGATATTCTATAATATTCCATACCATATGATGTCATGCTCAGCAATAAAAGCTGGAGGAGAAGTTTGCCAGGGGTGGCATTGCTCAGGGACTACATAGGCATTGGTGAGCTGGTGGTAAGTAACTGTTTTTTGTATCACCTTGTTTTTTGTTTTGTTCTGGTTTCATTTTTGTTTGTTTCCTCCTCTCCATTTTTTATTTTATTTTATTTTTTTTAACTTATTAAACTCAACCTACTATCTCAACCCATGATTTTCTAAAATTTTCCATTTCTATTCTCTTCCCCCATCCTTCTAGGGGAACATTGGCCCTACAAAAAATACACATATATCTACTGTATTGAATCACTGGGATAACACATATTACTGATCTACCATGCTGACATCTTTGCTGTTTTTACTTTAAGCAACATTTCTCATCTCTTTCCTGAAATCAACCTCAGCATTTCATCAACCTTGTTATAAAAAGCAAAGATTCTGGGTCATGTCACAGCAAACAAAGACTAGAGCACTGATCACCTCAAACTTTCGTGTCACCTTTTTCACCTCTAAGCAATTGCCTGTTAACATCAGGTTATAACAAGATACTGCTTATTTTGGTATGACATAAGAATGTAATAAGTATAATCTGGGGCATAGTTGTCTCTCTGACACCAGGCTTTGACATGATATATGAGGTCACTTTTTGATGCATTGTAGGATAACTTCAAGCGTGGCAATTGGAGAGAGTGATGGTTTTTGTGTTCTTATTCTATAAGCCCTGCCACAGACTTTTTGCTTTCTGTTGAGGAACCAGCCATTCGCTGCTCTGCCAAATAATGCCGTTTTTCAATCTTACGCATAGATATATATTTCCAAAAGGAAGATGGAAGAAAAACAAAACAAAAAAACAACAACAACAAAAAAACTGTTAATATGATGCAATGAGTGAGAAGATTAGCAATCACCAGGTAAGAATATGTCAACAGACTTATTTGCTTGTAAAAAACTTCTCTTCTTGGGCAAAATGTCTCTCACTCATAATACACTATACATTTCCCTCATAGAGGGAAATCTAATGCTCTCAAAAGACTCTTATTGGCTATCTTTTTTGGTGTTTGAAATAACATAATGCAAAAAGTAGGTCTATTTCTGTTATACTCAGTCGTCTCATCACACATTTTAAATTTCTAGATTTGAAATAAGCTAGCAGCTTCAAGTTGTCTTTGTGTCCTATAGGCATCTACATTTAAGATTTCATATAATTTCCTATTGATTGTGGCAATAGCACTGATGCAGAGACTGAATTTTCTTCCAGAGCAGACAGCTGTTCATTCCAGTGAAAACACTGAATCATTCCAGTGAAGACAGATATTTTCTTGACTTTCTGCATCATCCTTTAGCTACCACTATCAACAAAGGTAAATAGTTATAAAGCATTATGATAGAAATTAATGTGCACATGAATGTCACTGTCAGTATTAATCCATTTTTTTATCACAATGCTTGAGCATTGCTATTACTAAGAAGTGGTAGTAGGGTTTTCTGTTGCATTGAGGTACTAAATTCCCAGTAGTGAAGAAACAACAACAGCTTGGATGGAATGCCGGTTAATTGAAGGTCCCTTTAAATTAATGAGGAGTTTTTGAACTGACTTCCACGGTAATGAGATCTAAATACCATGTTGTCTTCAACTTGATAAGCAAGTAATACTAATAACAATATTTTTATCAATAAATACACTTACTGCAATAGCACTAATATACGGTAACACTGCAAGCAAAATGCTCTCCCAGATATTCCTCACCAAAAAGATAAAGGCACAGAATTTACCAAGGAGGTGTCCCTGTCTTGATCGAATTGAAGGAGCACAGCCTGTTGACTGCCTCTTCCCGGTTTCCAAATTATTTTAAGAGGTTTTTACAGGGGTAAATCAGAGTTTTATATCTATGACATTTTCATAAAAGGAAAACAGATGCATTTTCTCTCTGAAAGTTCTACTGATGAGGTAGCAAACAGTACTCCAAACACATCACTAATCTACAACTGAGATGATGCAGTATGTTTCACAGGAGAAAAAAAAAAATCTTTCAAACACTTTCAAGCACAAGTCATAAACTAAATGAGCCCATAGTCTTACAGTGTTCTCACCTACAGAACAGAAGAGCTCACAAAGTCAGCTCACAAAGATTCTCCCAATATTGCTCCAATCTCAAAAAACAGAAATAATCTTCTGTAAATGACTGCAGGATAAGAAACACTGCAGGAAAGTACCTCTAGACTATATAATAAAGATTCTTAGGACCAAAGAAGGGTAAAACTAAGACAGAGCCTTGCCATCAGCAATCCCAGTTCACTTGCAAAGGATCTTTGACACGGTGTCTCTGGTCTATTGTGATGACATTCATTTCCTGTATCAAAGGAACCTCAAAGGTGAATTATGAAACACAGTTATCCATACTGTTAAAAACATGCTGAAAAAATGAGGAATTTTGCTAAGAGAGTATTAGTCATTGTTAATAAACAAATAAATAAAAGCTAATATTCTGGGCATTATTATTAATAGAATCTTCCCATGAAATCATTGTGTATACCATTTTAGTCTTACAGTTTTTGTATCTTGCTTTTTTAATACTTCTAAAGTCTGACTCCTTAGGCAGCCAACAAGGATCTTTTCATCTCCCTGCCAAATCTAAGTAGGGAATTAATCAGATGGCAGAAAGCATCAACACCTTGAGTACTTTGGACCGGAATGAATGCATAAGGAAAAGATTATACTAAATTTTCTATGTAGGTTTTGTTAATAGCATGATGGGCTTGATTCTCAGCTTATACAGATCACCCCTACAGCATAAATTCCATTCTATTAATAGGATTAATAATTATATTAATCATAGAATCATAGAATGGCTTGGGTTGGAAGATCATCTAGTTCCAACTCTCTGCCACAGGATATGCCACCCATTAGATCAGGTTGCTCGGGACATCATCCAACCTGGTCTTGAACGCCTCCAGGTATGGGCCATCCACTGTTCGAGCAACTCACCGCCCTTTGAGTGAAGAATTTCCTCTGTATCTTTAAACTATATCTCCCCTATTTCAGTTTAAAACCATTCCCCCTTGTCCTGTCATTATATGATTGAGCAAAGAGTCACTCTGCATATTTTCATAAGTCCCCTTTAGGTACTGAAAAACCTCAGTCAACCTGAACTGGTTACTGAAGTTGGAACTGAATTGTAGATTTGTGGTCCTTTTAATCATTATGTTATGCATCATTACATGTTTGTGAATAACGGATTTTGATAAAGCTTTTATATTTAGTATAGTATATAGTATTTTATATTTAGAATATTTGCATACATTTTCATCCATAAAAATTAATAACAAATGAAATATGTTCTATTTACGCCCTTTCACTAACTTATGTATGATAACATCAAATGAAAATCAGAACAGAATTAGACCACAGGATTTGTATATAACAGCACATCTTTTAAGTGGAAATATTACTTCTTTGAATAAAGTAAGAACATGGAAATAAATAAACCTAAAATATTAGGAGAAAATTGTTGAGATATGGAAATAATGTTTAAAGATAATTTTCATGTAGAAATGAAAAAGCAGTTTGCATGCAGTAAACAATACTTCTGAACTTTATTTGCCTTTGTTTGAGCAGCTGCACACTGCAAATAAGAAAGCTGTATTAATTTTCTTTAATATAATTTTAGTTTTGAAAATAATATTGAAGTTTGTTAATATATATGGTTTACCGTTTCCGCGCGGAAGCACAAAGAGAGAAAAAATTATTCTCTACTTCCCATCAGTGAGCGGTGTTCAGCCACGTCCTGGGAAGCAGGGCCTCAAACACGTAGTAGTTGTTCAGGAGGAACAGCGCCCTCCCCCACGAGAGCCCCCCCTTTTATTGCTGAGTGTGACATCAGGTGTTATGGAATATCCCTTTGGTTGGTTTAGGTCAGCTGCAGCAATGTCCCCTCCTGCTGACCCTTTAGGTCAGCAATGTCCCCTCCCCATCACTTGCCCACCCCCAGCCTGCTGGCTCTTGGGGGCTTGGAAGGAGTCCTGATGCTGTGCCAGCACTACGCAGCAATAGACACAACACTGGAGTGATATCAGTGCTGTTCCAGCTACGAGTGCAGAGTACAGCACTGTGTGGGCTGCTGCAGGGAAAAGGTGACTCCAGCTCAGACAGACCCAACACAAATATTTCCATTCTGTAATTTCTTCTACAGAACTGGAAAGGTTTAAATACAGAAATATATTTTTCCTTCTGCAAAGAGCAACAGAATTTTAACTAGCTTCTTTTCCCACTATTCAGCACATGATACATGGATATTTGATCACACTGCCAATCTTTCCCTCCCCCCAAAAAATCCTCACGTGTGAAATGACATAAAATAAATAACCTCTGTATCCAGATAATAAGAATTTCTGAAAACAGTATGTTCAGTGCAAAGTTCTGCATGCATGTCATAATGGATTGTTAAGCAGGGTTTGATTTCATCATAATTCATCATATTTCAGTGTTAGAAAAGCAGTTATAAAGTCATTTTTATGCTATTTAACACAAATTGCATTGATTTTGGAAAATTCAAGGTTAAGTCTTTTGTTTAAGGCAGGATCTGCTTGTGTGCAGAATGCATATTTATATGTTTAAATAAATGTATAGCAAGTGACTAAAAATGAATTTGTTATACAAAAAGTGTGATTCATTTACCACGAACATCTCTCAAAATCATCATAAGTTCAAAAACAGACTGTCTGAAGTTGAGTAAGAAAAATTCACACAAAGCTGGTTTTACAGCAGATACCATATTGATTTATGAAGGCATTAATTTGCCATTTAGCTCTTAAATTTGACTATTAATAATTCTTGACATTCAAAAGATACTGTATTATTTTTTATTATTAAAACAAGTTTTGTGACTTTCTTAAAAAATATGACTTTTTACACGTGTTCATTTCTTCAAGGAACAATGTATTTTTCAGCTTTTAAGGAAAAAGAAAATTAGCTTAGAAAAACTTTTTTTTTTCTTTTAAATTTTTGACGTTTAATTTCAAATAAGTTCCTAATGTCTATGACTTCATGCAAACGTATGCCCATTAGTATCAGGATTCACTAAATTGTCATGTTATTAAGGGACCAGTTTACAAAGCTACTGAAAAACTGTTGTCATATATTTTGGCTACCATGTAGTTGCGTTCTTTATTTGAGCTATATTCAAGATCCACAAATCTTCATTAAAAAAATTGTATATCTTCCAGCTGCTAGTTGATGTGTCATATGCAAAATTACATATTTTCTTGGAATCAGTTTTTAAAAGGTATTACATTTTTAATGAACACAAAGGAAAGTTCATTTCTGTTTAGAATTTGATCACAGGGAAAATGAAATAAGCTGAACTAATCACATAAGTAAACAATATGATGAAAAGAGTACTGTAGAAATTAAATGCTTTGGGCTACTTTTGGCAGCCAAGGAACAAACAGAATCACTAGAGTTAGGAGTTTAACAGAAGACACTGCCTAAAGATTTTATTTATTTATTTATTTATTGTGAAAAACATTACATTATCTTTAATACTTTTATACAGTATAATTTTATGAGAGCCTTAAAGCTGTTTTAGTCTACCTAATGGATCACATAGTATCTGTAGAGGCAGGAAAAAAAGGAAGAGGTGTAGACTAATAGACTAATGAGGGGAGGGAGGGAGGGAGGGAAGGAAGGGAAGACTAAATAACAGTATCAACAATCAAAAAAAAAAAAAAAAAACAAAAACAACCATGGATAAAAACCAAACAAGAGAATGAACTTCTCTAACTTGTGAAAAAAGGTGAAAAGGAGTGAGAACGTTATAGTAAGTAATTCTATTTGACACTCGAAATAATAAACAGAACACCCAACAGTAAGAAGACTGGAAAACTGAGTGACAAGATAGGCAAGAGTGTAATGAAAAAAACAAATGAGAAAAAACTTGTGAATAAATACAGGAAATCAATCTGAATAGGTTTTCTTTTCTACTTTGCAGATTAGACATATGCATTGGGATTTCAAAAAGATATTACATAGTGTATATAAACTAATTAATTAAATAAATAAGCTGGTGGATTCTGAATATTTATTTATTTCATCTTATTTATTTTTTAATACCCCTTTCCCCCCAAAAAAAAGGAAAGGGGGGTGGAGGTAAATGCATATTCAATTTTGAAATTTCTAAAAAGTTCTCTTGGTATTTTTAAGGACATTTTAAAAATTTGTCTTCCACATACCTTTGAGGATTGGAAATACAGGGGAAAAAAAAGAAAAGAGACACTAACATGAAAAATATTGAATAATCTTTGACAGAATATGCCAACTTAATTTATTGGATGTTATGTTAGAGAACAAACTCTGAGAGAGAAAATAGGAGGACTGGTTTTAAAACTGGTTTATATGCACTGTGTGCAGGAGCAGACAAAAATAATGACAGAAAATTGGCAAAAGAGCACAGAAATACACTGCTTAATGGTAAAATAACTAGTGAAAATGAAACCTTATTTCTAATTGGGAAAGCTGTGAAGCCTCCAGCATTCTGTAACATTTCAGTTCCACATTTGTCTGTTACAGAGGATCTCGATGACATCTGTCATAAAGGTTAAATATCTAATGAAGTTTAATAGAAAAATGAGTTGCAATAGTGTCTACTCCTGCACTTTAAACATTGTATCCTGAATGGAGTTGACATAAGTCTTTCAAACATAGGACTGATCAGACTTCTGGTAAAAACTGTATGTCTGTGAGCAGCAGTACAGGATGGATGGAGTTATGAAAGAATACTACACCTTGTGCTAAAAGTTTTTAATGAAAATTCTGGTAGTTTAAATATAAAGAGTGAAACTGAAAGTGCAATATTGCCAACAAAACACATCAACATATTTGATCCTTTGTCCTGATTATGCTCTAAGTTGATATAACAGTATGTCAGAATATTTATTTAAATTGTTGTTATTGTTTTGTTTTTTTTTAATATTTGGTCTTTCATGAGCTCAGCTCTGAAAAAAGAGCAGGGCATCTGCATTGCAGTGGATAAATTAGAATCATAAAATCATAGAATATCCTGAGTTGGAAGGGACACACAAAGATCCCTAAGTCCAACTACTAGCTTCGTGCAGGACCAATCTAAAATGAAACCATATGTCTGAGAGCATTGTCCAAACACTTCCGGAACTCTGGCAGGCTTGGTGTCATGACCACTTTCCTGAAAAGCCTGTTCCAGTGTCCAACTACCCTCCCAGTGAAGAAACTCTTCTTAGTTTCCTACCTGACCTTCCTAAGACATAGCATCATGCCATTCTCTTAGGTCCTATCACTAGTCACCAGAGAGAAGAGATCAGCACCTGCCCCTCCATTCTCCATTGTGAGGAAGCTATAGACCAGGACGAGGTCTCACCCCAGTCTCCTACTCTTTAGGCTGAACAAAGTGACTATAGCCATTTCTCATGTCTTCCCCTCTAGAGATTTTGCCACCTCTCTTGCTCTCCTTTGGATGCTTTTCGATAGTTTTATATCCTTTTTACATTGTGGCACCCAAAACTTCACACAGGGCTTGAGGTGAGGTTGCACCAGTGAAGAGCAGAGTAGGACAATCACTTGCTTCAACCAGCTAGCTATCCTGTGTTTGATGCACCCCAGGATACAGTTGGCTGCCAGGGCACACTGTTGATTCATATGCAACTTGTTGTCAACCAGAACCTCAGATCCCTTTCTGCCAGGCTGCTCTCCAACCTCTCATCCCCCAATCTATACATATATTCAGGGTTGCCCCTTTCCAGGTGCAGAATCCAGAACTTGCTCTTGTTAAAGATGGGAGACTTAGATTAAAGGTTAGGAGGAAATTCTTCACTCAGAGGGTGATGAGATACTGGAACAGGTTGCCCAGAGAGGTTGTGGATGCCCCATCCCTGGAAGTGTTCAAGACCAGGCTGATGGCCAATGGTTTTATGTCCAGGTGGAGGTCAGTGATGAGTGGTATCCCTCAGGGGTCTGTTTTGGGAACAGTACTGTTTAATATCTTTATTAATGACATAGACAGTGGGATCGAGTGCACCCTCAGCAAGTCTGCAGATGACACCAAGCTGAGTTCTGTAGTAAATACAACAGAACACAGGGAAGTCATTCAAAGGGACCTCAATAAGCTTGAGAAGTGGGCCCATGTGAAACTACTGAGATTCAACAAGTCAAAGTGCAAGGTGCTGCATCTGGGTCAGGGCAATCCCAGACAGGAGAACAGACTGGGACAAGAAACAGAGAGCATCCCTGCAGAGAAAGACTTGGAAGTTCTGGTGGACAAAAAGCTTGACATGAGCCAGCAGTGCATGCTTGTAACCCAGAAAGCCAATTGCATCCTGGGTTACATCAAAAGAAGTGTAGCCAGCAGGTGATTGTTCCCCTCTACTCTACCTTTGTGAGGCCTCAGTTAGAGTACTGTGTCCAAGACTGAGGGCCCCAGCACAGGAAGGATGTTGATCTCTTAAAATGGGTCCAGAGGAGGGCTACAAAGTTGATCAGAGGGCTGGAACACCTCTCCTATGAAGACAGGATGAGAGATCTGAGGCTGTTTTGAGGAAGAGAAGGCTCTGAGGTGATCTTATTGCAGCTTTTCAATACTTAAAGGGGTTAAAGAGGTCTTATAAAAAAGATGGAGAGCAACATCTTTATCAGTCAGATAATGACAGGACAAGGGAGAATGGTTTTAAACTACAAGATTTGGATTAGAGGTTAGGAGGAATATCATCACTCAGAGTGCAGTGAGGCACTGGAACAGGTTGCCCATAGAAGTTGTGGATGCCCCATCCCTGGAGGTGTTCAGGACCAGGCTGGATGGGTTGTTGGCCAACCTGATCTTGTAGGTGAAACCCCTCTCCCCCCCCTCCCGCAAAGGGGTTGGAACTAAATTATCTTCCAGATCCCTTCCAACCCTAGACATTCTATGTTTCTATGACTTACATCTTACAACTTAAAGCCAAAGACACAGATTTTCACTCTAAATCTACACCCATAAACACATTACTGGTTCAACATACGGCAGTTCATATCCTTAACTTTTTAAAATGTATATAATCTTTTAAAAATATGTTATTGTTTTTGATTGTTTGTTTGTTTGTTCATTTCAGAAGGTAGGAAGGGTTTCCACACTTACAAAGTACTCTAATACATATATTGCCTATTACTATTATTTTCATTATAGTATACAGAATCACAGAATCACAGAATCACAGAATTTCTAGGTTGGAACAATAATAATGAATGCTAATAAGACTGTTTTCAGTTTTCATATTCCCTCCCACCATCTTATGGACTTTAAATGGTATGTGTACATGTTTGTGTTTTTTTTTTTTTTGTTGTTGTTTTTTTTTCCTCACCTTCTTTCAGTTGTTTTGGAATAGGTAGAAACTAATATTATATTATTCACATAGCGCTACAGAGACGACAAAGATTGATCATTCTTTGCCATCTTCCCAGCTTACTGGGATAAATCATGAAATAGAGTGACTATAGCACATACTGAAGACATCCAGCTCTGTTTTCATCTCAGGAAGTACATGTAGGCACTTTTACTTATATATCTTTTAACACAAGAGTGATGCGCATATAGATGAAATGCAGTTGGCTGAGTTTAATCAAGATACATGAAATGGCACTGTTAGGATGTGAAAAATATACTGATCAGATGGTGTGAGCATTAATTCTTCTATTGACAGTATATATCCTAAAATATTCAAAGCAATGCTTGTTAGAGCCATTGCTTCTCTTAGAATAAATTTTCTAAAAAGAGAAAAAAAATGCTACCTTCCCTTTCCATTTCAACAGAAAGCTTTATAATTCCAAACAGATGACAACATAATCACTGAATCTTTCAACTACTTTTAGCGTGAACAAATGCCAACAGATGAAGATAAAATAAATATATATACACCTATAAAAATATATACAGCTAGTTTCTACAAAATTAAATAAATAAATAATCTGATAAAAGAAGGACAATACAAAAATATTGCTTCAGTTTGGAATAAAAGGCCTCCCCACTGACACATGACAGTTTGCTTACTTGGACTTTATTGGCATACTTAATTACCTCTTTGTGACCTACCCTGGAATATCAATAGTGACCAAATTGACAGACTTTTGAAGCCCAACCAGTAGAGATGAGCAACCAGTATAGCTGTTTATTTAAATATGCATTCTCTAAAGTTACATAGAGAAAATAAACTTTAATATGGTTTGAATAAATTTGTGATTATTTGTATCACTGACATGTTACCCTCTTGTATTGGGTTTACCTGGCAAGGTTTTGGCCTCTGTGAGAAAAGTCCAGAAGCTATTCCATGTTAGATAAGAGCCAGTTCCAGCCAGCTCCAAAGGGATACATGACTCACCAGAGCAGAGCCAATAAGCAATGTTGTTGGTGCCTCAGTGAGAGCAGATTTAAAAGGAAAAACAAAACATAACACAAAAACTCCTGTGCAACAGCAACTGGGAGAGAGGATTGAAAAACAACCCTGAAGACACTAAAGTCAGTGCAGAAAAAGGGGGATGAGGTGCTCTAGGCCCCAAACAGAAATTCCCCTACAGCCTGTGGGGTAACACAGTGGAGCAAATCTCCACACTGCAGCCCGTGGAGGAGCCCACGGTAGAGCAGGTGGATGTGGCATACAGTAGTCTGGCCAATGGAGAATCCCCAGTGGGGGAGGCTCTGGGATGGACCTGCAGCCTGTGGAGAGGAGCCCACATAGAAACAGATAGGTGATCTGGGGGGAGCTGCTATGCATGGGAGATCCATGTTGGAGCAGTTTATTCCTTACAGACCCCATAGTACAGACCTATATGGGAGCAGTTCTTGAAGAACTGCTGCCTGTGGGAAGCCCACTCAAGATCAGTTCAGGAAGGATGGAATCCCTAGGGAGAGACCCCTCATTGAAGTAGGGTCAGAAAGTGACCATGAAGGAGTGGTGGAGATGAAGTGTTAAGGACTGACCACAACTCCAATTCCTCATTCCCCTCCTTGTGCCTATCAGGGGCCAGACATAGAGGAGGGTGCACTGGGGGAAGGTGTTTTTTGTTTGTCGTTTGTTTGGTTTTAGTTTCTCACCACTCTAGCTTGTTAGTAATATGTAATAAATTACATTAATGTCTCTATGCTGATTTTGTTTTGCCCGTGACAATAATTGTTGGGTGATCTTCCTGTCCTTACCTCTACCCTTGAGCCCTTTTAATCATATTACAGGCCTGTCAGTCTCACATCAGTGCCTGGTAAAATCATGGAGAAGATGGTTCTCGAACTTATTGAGGCGCACCTGGGGGACAAAGCAGTCATTGGTCCCAGCCAGCATGGGTTTGTGAAGAGTAGGTCCTGCCTAACTAACCTGATTTCCTTTTATGATAAGATCACCCGTATGGTGGACCAAGGGAAACCAGCTGATGTGATTTTTTTGGACTTCAGCAAGGCTTTTGACACGGTTTCCCATAGGATCCTACTGGACAAAATGTCCACCATACAGCTAAATAAAAACATCATACGATGGGTGAGCAATTGGCTAACGGGCAGGGCCCAAAGGGTTATGGTAAATGGGGCTGCGTCAGGCTGGCGGGCGGTCACCAGTGGGGTCCCTCAAGGCTCCATTTTAGGGCTGGTACTTTTCAATATTTTTATAAACGATCTGGATGTAGGAATAGAAGGTATTTTGAGCAAGTTTGCTGATGACACCAAACTTGGAGGAGTTGTGGACTCGAATGAGGGTGGAAAGGCCTTGCAGAGGGATCTGGATAGGTTGGAGAGCTGGGCGATCACCAACCGCATGAAGTTCAATAAGAGCAAGTGCCGGGTCCTGCACCTGGGACGGGGAAACCCTGGCTGCACGTACAGACTGGGCGATGAGACGCTGGAGAGCAGCCTAGAAGAGAGGGATCTGGGGGTCGTGGTAGACAGCAAGTTGAATATGAGCCAGCAGTGTGCCCTGGCAGCCAGGAGGGCCAACCGTGTCTTGGGGTGCATCAAGCACGGCATCGCTAGTAGGTCAAGGGAGGTGATTGTCCCGCTCTACTCTGCGCTGTTGCGGCCTCACCTCGAGTACTGTGTGCAGTTCTGGGCACCACAGTATAAAAAGGACATGAAACTGTTGGAGAGTGTCCAGAGGAGGGCTACGAAGATGGTGAAAGGCCTGGAGGGGAAGACATGCGAAGAACGGCTGAGGTCACTGGGCCTGTTCAGCCTGGAGAAGAGGAGGCTGAGGGGAGACCTCATCACAGTCTACAACTTCCTCGTAAGGGGGTGTCGAGAGGCAGGAGACCTTTTCTCCATTAACACCAGTGACAGGACCCGCGGGAACGGGGTTAAGCTGAGGCAGGGGAAATTTAGGCTTGACGTCAGGAGGGGGTTCTTCACAGAGAGGGTGGTTGCACACTGGAACAGGCTCCCCAGGGAAGTGGTCACTGCACCGAGCCTGTCTGAATTTAAGAAGAGATTGGACTGTGCACTTAGTCACATGGTCTGAACTTTTGGGTAGACCTGTGCGGTGTCAAGAGTTGGACTTGATGATCCTTAAGGGTCCCTTCCAACTCAGGATATTCTATGATTCTATGATTCTATGATATTTTCTTCCAGTTTTGCTCTGAGGAAGGGGAGTGAGACAGCAGCTGTGGTGGAGTTCAGCTGCCCAGCTGGGTACAACCACTGCACCTTGAACCCTAAGCTTTATGATATGAAGACACAAACACAAAGGTAAAACACAAATACTGCAGGAAACAGACTGTTCAGTGGTTTTTCATGGAGGTTATAATATCTCCTTTCATCTACAGAATTATAAATAACTGATATTTTACTGTCTCTAGATCTGTAGTTTTCAAGGGTTTTAACTAATTTCCCCTCTAAACAAGCTTAAAGTATTTGATAAAACATTACATTGAGGATTCGTGATTGAGAAGAATCATAGAATCATATAATAGGGTTATAGAATATCAGAGTTGGAAGGGATCCACAAATATCATCAAGTCTAACTCCTGGCTTCGTGAAAGACCAACCAAAAATTATACCATATTTCTGAAAGCATTGTCCAAATGCTTCTTGAATTCCAGCAGGTTGAGCCAGGTTGACTTGGGGAACCTATTCCAGTGTCCAAACACCCTCTCAGTTAAGATCCTTTTCCTAATATCCAACTTGACCCTTCCCTGACACAGCTTCATGCCATTCCTTTGGATCCTACTTTTGGTCACCAGAGAGAAGAGATCCCTCCACTTCCCTCACGAGGAAACAACAGACCATGACAAGGTCTCCCCTCATCTCAAGCTCTTGCACTCTTCTGCAGATTTGGGAACAAAATGCAATGAAAGACATTTAACCATAGAATCATATTAATCAGAAGGTACATCTGGGTTCATTTTGTCCATTCTTCTTCTTGTGGTTGGACAGTTAAATCATCTTGGTTAGGACTTTCTATGCTCAAGTGTTTAATGTTTTCTAGAATGAAGATACTATAACATTCCTCAGAAAACTGTTTGAGTGTTTGACCAATACATAAAACTTTTTCCCCTTATATATGGTTGGAATTTCCTATGTTCTAGCTTTTATTTCCTCTTGTCCTTTCAATATGAATCTCTGAGAAGTGTCTGGTTCCATCTTCTCTATAACCTCCAATAAGTGTTTGAAGAAAGCAATAAGATCTTTTTTTTTGCTTACCTTTTACTCTTAAGGATAAACAATCACAGTTCTTTCAACCTCTCTTCTACAGCCCCTTAATCATTTTGATTAACCTTTGCTGAACTCACTTGTGTTTATTAATGTATTTCTTGAACTGGGGAGCCTTGAAGAATCCTTTCCCTTCACCTGCTGTTTGTACTCTCCCTGCCAGTAGGCAACTGACCTTTTTTTGCTGCAAGGCCGTCCTGCTGCCATCCTGCTGACTCAAGTTCAACATGTTCTCAATTAGGTAGTTTTTTTGTTTTGTTTTGTTTTGTTTTGTTTTTAAGCCTTCCTATTTAGTTGTCCTCCAGCTTATAGTATTTCATAGGTTTATTCTGTCCTAGTGTGGAGGTTTTACTGGGGTGGGCAGCCAAGTTCCACCACAAACGCTCTCTCGCTCCCCCTCCTGAAAGGGGAAGAATAGGGGAGAAAATACGACGCAAAGGGCTTAAGGGTTAAGATAAGGATGAGGAGATTGCTCAAAAATTATCATGATGGGAAAAACAGACTCAGAGTAGGGAGAAAGTAAGATTTATTGCCTATTACTAACAAGCTAGAGAAGTGAGAAACAAAGGAAAGAAACCAAAAATGCCATTTCCCCATCCACCCTTTCACCTTCTCCCCCTGAGCAACACAGGGGAATGGGGTTTGCAGTCAGTCTATAGCACTTTGTCTCCACCGCTCCTTCTCTTCCCCTGCTACAAAGTGGGGTCCCTCCCATGGGATGCAGTCCTTGCTGAACTGATCCTACAGAGGCTTCCCACAGGCAGCAGGTCTTCAAGAACTTCTCCAGATATGGGTCTGTACCACGGGGTCCATCCATCAGAAGCAGACTTCTCCAGGCTGGGTCCCCCACGGGCAACAACTCCTGCCAGGTCACCTGCTCCTGTGTGGGCTCCTCTCCACAGGCTGCAGCTCCGGCCTGGAATCTGCTCTGGTGGGGGTCCTCCACAGGCTTCAGCTTCCATCAGGACAGGTCCACCTGCTCCACTGTTGTCTCCTTCATGGGCTGCAGCATGGAACCCTGCTCCACTGTGGTACTCCATGGACTGCAGAGGGACCGCATGCTTTGTCATGGTTCTTACCACAGGCCACAGGGGAACTTCTGCTCTGGTGCCTGGAGCACCTCTTCCCCTTCTTCTTCACTGACCTTGGCGCCTGCAAGGCTGTTTCTCACTCCTCTCTCTCTCCCAGCTGCTGTTCCCCAGCATTTATTATTATTATTATTATTATTATTATTATTATTATTATGGCCAGTGGTGGGGCCATTATCTAACATGGAGCAGCTACTAGATTCTCCTCACAGAAACCACCTCTATGACCCCCATACTAACAAAACCTTACCACATAAACCCACTACATCTAGGTTTTTCTTTCCCATGTTTTTCTTTGTTGAACTTCATGAGATCCCTGTCAGTCTATTCCCCCAGAATGTTGAAGTTGCCTTGAACATCAGACCTACCTTTGAGTATATCAGTGATCCCTCTGGCATCCTCTGCAAACTTGATGATAGTGAAATCTACACCATCATGCGGGTTGTTAATAGTGACATAAAATAGTCTTATTTATTGATCTCTGAAGGATGCTACCAGTTGGACTTTTTACCACTGAATACTTCCTTTTGAGTCCAACAGCCCAGCAAATTTTCTATCCACCTTATTTGCTACTCAAGTCCATATATCTCCAATTTTACTATATTATGAGTGAGCTCTGTTAAAAACTTTTAACTTTACGTATACAGCATCCACTGCTCTCACCTTAACTGCACTGACAGTCATCTCAGTGCAGAAGGCACTCACCTTAGTCAGGTATGGTTTGCCTTTTGTAAACCCATGTTTGCTATTCCCAATCACCTTCTGGTCCTTTGCTTACTTAGAAATGGCTTCATGACCTTCCTTGGAACTGATGTTAAGCTGACGGACCTCTAATTCCCCAGTTCCTCTTTGCCCTACTTGAAAGAAAACCATTACATGAGTATCTTCAACAAATCCTGTCATCACCATGATATGTCAAAGATGACAGAAAGCTGCTTTACAGTGTCATCAACTAGCTCTCAGCATCGTTAGATGCACTCATCTGGTCCCGTGTATCCCTCATCTGTATGTCCAATTATCTTATGTGGTTCCTAAATTTAAACTTTCAGTGCTATGGGTAATGCCTTATTTCTACAGACTCTGTTTAAAGGCTTAATGGTCTGGGATGCTTGAAGATAAACTTCTTCATTAAAAAAATAAATTTTAAAGTGATATTGGAGTAGATCGACTTTTCCCAAGACCTTTGTCAACAGATACTTTATTCCACTGGGTATGTTCTTCCTTTTCTGATGATACATTTGCAGAAGTTCTTGTTGTCCTTCACAGCCCTTCCTACTTTCAGTTCCAGATAAGTTTCACTTACTTAACTCTAGTCTTGTATGAAAACCATGTCTGTACATTCCTCCCAGGCAGACCTTCCTTATTTCCACCTCCTTTATAATTTACTTTTCCTCTGATATGTTCCACTTCCCAGTACAGATTCCAGGGACAAGCTGGCCATTTGCCATAGGAAAGAGAGAAAACCTTGTGAGAGCAGTGAGGGCTGTAGTCTGTTGCTTTGAAAACAAAACCACACTAAGATGTATTTAATTATTATTAGATGGTTAAAAAAAAAAAAAAAAAAAAAAAAGTACTTATATAAATAGCTTGTAAACAATACATTTCTGAACCCAGTGGTCCAGTGAAAACAATACTGTCATTACTGAGAACAACACTTAAGTACTTATACTATGCTATGGCATTCTGGCCTCTTAGGCTTGCTATCAATTATTATGAAACTTGTTCTATGAAGCAGAGCTTAGCTGACTTTCCATAAACCCAAATATTTTATACAGGAAACAGATCTTGCATTTGCAATGGGGAGAGGATTGGAAAAAGATATCAGGTTTTATTCTGTTGTTTCTCATCAAAGAGTCTTAAACCTGACTTAAACCTGGTTTCAAACTGATTTTTTTACATAAAATGATCAAGGACGATAGCCATTGGGGCTAATGCAAAGCATCAGCCACATTGTTTTTCAAAGCACAGGATAAAATATATGTTTCTGTACCATAGGTTGCTTTCCACAGTAATTTATGGAAAGCACTATCAACTTAATCTGTTCATATGCGTTAAGTATGATATCTCTTAGATTATCTGGCACCTTATCTTCTCTAAGGTTCTGCTTTTATCCAGATTTCCTATTTAATAATGGCAATTTTACAGAAAATTTCTAATTTTTAATAAGGAACGAATTAAAAGAATTATAGTTTATAGAAATAAACCAGGAGACTGAAGAGTGATAGTTCATAAGGGTAGTAAGCACTTTAAAGAAATGTATATTTCACCTCTGGACAGACAAGGCTTAAGAGTTAAATATTATACAGATGTTAAAAATCATTGCATATGCATTTAATCTGTTTGAATGAATACATTTATTTTTGTAAAAGTAATTATTAGGCTTTCATCACAGTGCACAGGGAATTACTGTAATGTCTGCTTATGTTGATCAGAATTTCACAGACGTTCTGAGTATAACCCTGACTCGTAGTCTGCACAGTCCTTTTTGAAGTACTCTAAAATTTAAATAATCTGATCTTTTTCTTCTCTCTCTCTTGTTTCTCATCTAAAGATGAATGACTGTTTACATAAAGATCTGTCTTTTTGTGTGTGCACATAACTCCCACTGACATTAAGTATAAATATTGAAAAAAATAATAACCATAAATCCCATGATTTAAACCTCTGATTGGTTTTATTGTCTATCTAAAAATGGAAATGAAAAAAAAAATCAGGATTTTGGTTAAACCACTCCAATCATGTTTCCTTTCATCTGCATGATAAAATCATCAAGACTGTTTTTTATTTTTTTGTTTTCTTAATTTTTATATAATTCTAAGACCATATAGACTCATGAAAGTTGTTGAAAAAAGGTCTATTTAGGTATTAAAGAGTCTGATCTTGAAAGATAAAGGTTAGCATCTCAGTCTCTCTGAAAATAAGTACTGTTTACAACATATGGTTAGACTTTATGAGAAGGAATGATATGATATAAGACAATGACATTCTGATGATTCTCCTGCATTTGTTGAGCTTACCTAGAGGTCTTAAATGAAGTTCAAATGACTGTCTATCTATTCTATTCTTATAAACTACTTCTCAGGAAAGAGGCACTCTTTCCGCTATGCAGACATTTTGCAGAATGTATAGGGTAGCCAAATTTACTTTTATAATAGTTTTCAGAATACAGGAAACTTTAAGAATAAACATGACCTTAAGTGAGTTTAAACATTTTTGTAGAGATAAGTTGTATCTCTTTCCTCACAGTATACAGAGGGAAAAGTGGTATTTTAGGTTTCTGGAATTACTGAAAGAGATACAGAGCATCTATTCAAAAAACAGCTGATATCCATTACTTATTGCAAGAATTTATTTCGTTTCCATATTTGGATCCTAATGAGAATCAAAAATATCACAGACAGCTCAGTATGTACAGTCGCATATCTGTATTTGAAGCAAACAAACAAAAGAACAACAAGAAAAAAAGACAACAAATCTTTGAAACTGATTTAGCAGTCAATAGAGATTAAGGTTTTTTGATTGTTTGTTTGCTTGTTTTTCTAACATAAGGTGAAGGACAATCTCAGAGAAACAGACAATTTTTTGTCTTTTAGAAAATTTCCTTTTTCACTTTTTTTTTTTTTTTTTTTTTTTTAACTCCTTACTGTCATGGCACAAATATTTTCATTATAGTCCTGCTGATGGCTAAAAGGGTCAATGTTTATCAATATGCTGGCCACCATAATATGGTGATTGATGAATATAACTAACAGAATACCAATGTATTCAGAATTTCTTCCCATGTAACAAATAAATCCGTACAAGGAAAGGTTTTCTTCTTCTTTCATATCCCCATAAGAAGCAAATATAGCAATAAAAAAAAATCATTTGAGCATTTCTATTTCTTCATCTCACTGAACTAAAAATGAGGCTGTCCCCATGTTTAATAATGTAAACAGCAAGTACAGTACATGAGCGTATATGACGATGAAGTGTAGTCTCAGTATGTACATAATCCCTGCTACAGCTCCCACAAAACAAATTGGACAATGTAGGCAGTTTGTGATAAAATGACAAGGATTTATATATATTATCTATGCTCCTTTCATATACAGATACAGATACAGATACAGATACAGATAGCTATTGTCTATCATATCTATTTTGGTCTGCTTCATTGATGGTAGTAACTAGTTGAAGAAATTCAACTAGAAACCAAAATAAAATAAAATAAAATAAAAATATCAATGCCTTCAGTAAGGAAGTAGAATTTTACTGAATTATTTACATTGATAAGTGACTCACATTGTTTTCAATGACATGAGAAACCAACTTTATCTATCCCTCAATACAGCAGGATATATATTTTTCTTGTTTTAGGATAGGAGATTGCTTATTATTTTAAATATACGTATTATTAATACTTTATCTCAGAATAAACATTATTTTAAATAATGGAAAGTTATAAATGTTTCACCTACTCTATGCTTTTTCAGAGGTTACTTCAGAGATTATCAGATAAACATCTAATCTAAAAATAATCTAGGACACACTGAAGGAATCACTTTTCTCTAAAATGGATTTCTGCAATGAATTTTAAACTAAGTTTAAAGTTTTGGTGTTTTAGTGACTTCATTCTTCAGTTATGGAGACTTCAGTTAGTGCTAGAGATAAGTAATATTAAGTACAAGAAATGTTTTTCTCTGTGTCAATATTAACCTGCCTGCTTTTCTTCTGTCCTCAACCTCTTATTAAAGTATATGTCCTTTTCATATCTGAATCAGGATTGTGAGGGAAAAACATTTGTATCAACAGAAGTTAAAAGCTACTAATGTAATTATTACATTATTATATTTAATTTAATAATAATTATTATTAAATTGTTGCCCTCAATTCTTGATTCATTTTAATTTTCTTTCAACAGTCACAGTATTGGAAAATACCAGTCATCATTCTCCAACAGATTGTCCTTATTATCACTCTTCATTCTGATCTTGTCAAGTGGAAAAAATACCTCAAAAACACAGAGTAGGCATCAGAGTAAGAATTAAAATACTTTTTTTTGGTCTTTTTTTTATTTTATTTTTTTCCAAAAATCTGTTAGCATACACTAAGGAATTTCAAATAGCATAAGATACGTGTTTTCAGACAATTGAATCCCTCAAAATTGTCCTCTCGATGTGCATCTGTCTTCTACAACAGCAGAAGAAGACCAGATTAAATGCCTATAAAATAGGTATTTTGAATAGAATCATTACTCTTCTTTCGCCATACAATAAGGAATGAAACATGCCTTTAACAAAGAGGACATAGATATTAATGAAAATATAGAGATCACAAAATCTTTCAGAGTTCCTTGAAGATTTGGTGGCAAATATTAAGGTTAATATTTGCATGCTGTTGTTATACTGGTATTCCACCTTTTGGACTACATCCTGGATATAACCAGGAAATAACTCAGAATCATAGACTGGTGAAGGTTGTAAAGGCCTCTAGAGATCATCTAGTGCAACTGCCCTGTTCATGAAGGCACACCTAAAGCAGGTTTCCCAGGGCCATGTCCAGGCTGCTTTTGGAGATCTCCAAGTATCTTCCACAACTTCTCTGAGCAACCTTTTCCAGAGTTCTGTCACCTTCAAAGCAAAGTGGTTTCTAATGTTCAGACAGAACCTCTTGTGTTCCAGTTTGTGCCCATAGCCTCCTGTCCTGGCACTGGGCACCACTGAAAAGAGCCTGGCTCCATCTTCTTTGCACACTGAGTATGGTGCTGGGTAGAGCAGAAGGATCACCACTCTTGAGCTGCTGGCAGTACTTTGACTAATGCAGTGATCAAGACTGTTAACCTTCTTAGTGGCAAGGGCATATTGCTGAATGATGTTCAACTTGTTTTCTACCAGGACTTCTAGGTCCTTATCAGCAGAACCAATTCCAATTGGGTGGCCTCCAGGTGCCTGATGTTGCTCCTCCAGAGGTTGAGGGCTTTACACTTCACCTTTTAGAAATTCCTAAGATTTTTGTCATCTCATCTCTCCAGCCTGTCAAGGTCCTTCTTGATAGCTGTACAGCCTTCTTTTGAAGCTCCACCTAATTTCCACCTAATTTCAATGTCATCTGTAAATTTATTGAGATTGCAATCTTCCCCATCACTCAGATTGTTAATGAAGATGTTAAACATGAATGGACCTAGTATTTACCCCTGGCCTACTCTGCTCATTACATGCCTCCAACTAGAGTTTGTTCCTCTTTTACCACTACCCTCTGGGTCTGGCTGTGCAGCCAATTTTGAGTCCATTGTCTTATCCAGCTCATACTTCAACAGCTTCACTACAAGGATCTTATGGAGGACCATATCAAAGGCCTTACTGAAATCCAAGAAGACAGTATCCACTGCTCTGCCCTCATCTATCAGGCTGATGATTTCCTGGCACTCTCTGAATACTTGTTGACTACTTCTGATGATTTCCTTGTCCTTCATGTGTCTGGAAATGACTTCCAGGATTAGCTGTTCCTTCACCTTCCCAGGGATGGACATAAGGCCTGTGGTTTCCCAGTTCCTTCTCATCCTTACTGAAGACAGGAGTAACAGCTACTTTCCTCCAGACTTCAGGTACTTCTCCCATTTGCCACTATTGAGCAACGATTATTGAGAATGGTCTTGTAATCACATCTACCAGCTCCCTCAGCACTCATGGGTGCATCCCATCAGGGCCTATGGACTTATGAACGTCCAGTTTACTTAAGAATTTCCTGACCCAATCCTCTACCACCAAAGGTACATCTTACTTGCTCCAACCTTTCAGCCTGGTCTCTGGGATCTGGGATTCCTGAAGGCCAGTCTTGGGGTTAAAGATTGAGGCAAAGAAAGAGGCACTTGGTACCTGGGCCATTTCACTGTCCTGGGTAACTAGGTCTCCCATTTTCTTCAGGAGAGGGCTAATATTTTCCCTAGTCTTCCTTTTTGTCATTGAGGTACTTGTGGAAGCCTATCTTGTTGTTCTGGATGTTCCTAGCCAAATTCAATTCCGTCTGGGACTTAGGTTTTCTAACTTGATCCATGGCAGCTTGGACAATGTCTCTATATTTCTGCCAGGTCCTTGATTCCATACTCTGTACACTTCCTTTTTGTGTCTGAGTTTAATCAGGAGCTCCTTGTTCATCCACACAGACCTCCTGGTGTTTTTACATGACTTCTTCTTTGTTGGCATGCATCATTCCTGAGCTTGAAGAAGGTGATCCTTGAATACTAACCAGCTTTCTCAGGCCCTTCTTCAGGGCTTTATCCCACTGTACTCTATGAAACAGATTTTTTAAAAAGCCAAAGTCTGCTCTCCTGAAGTCCCAGGTTGTGAGCATATTGTGCACTCTCCTCACTGCCTTCAGAATCTGTATCTCTACTATCTCATGGTTACTGCAACCAAGGCTGCCTTTGACTTTCATATTTCCCACAAGTCCCTCCTTGTTGGTGAGAATGAGGTCCAGCATGGCACCTCTTATTTTTGGCTCCTCTATAATTGCAAGGAAGTTATCAGGATTTTCTTGGGTTCCATATGCCCTGCTGTGTTGTCTCTCCAGCAGTTATTAGGGTGGTTGAAGTCTCCATGAGGACCAGGACTTGTGAACTTGATGCTGCTCCTATCTGTGGAGGACTTTGTCCTTTTGTTCTTCTCGATCAGGGGGCCTGTAGGAGACTTCCATGATAATGTCACCTACCTCTGTATTCCTTTAATTGTGATCCATGAACTCTCAGTCAGCTCCTTATCAATCCACAGGCAGAGTTCCACACACTACATCTAGTCATTGACATAGAGGGTGAAATCCCCTTTCTCATCTCCCCAGGTCTGTCCTTCCTGTAGAGCCTCTATCCTTCCATTTCAGCACTCCAGTCATGGGAACCATCCCATGTCTCCATGATCCAAATAAGATCAGAGCCCTCCAGGCATGTGCATGTCTCTAACTCATCTTGCTTATTACTTGCATCAAGTGCATTAGTGTACAGACACTTAAGAGAGGCACTGAAGAATGTTGTGTTCCTAGAAAGTGTTTTATTATGGATTTCTCCATAATGGTGCCTTGTAGGCATTTCCTTGCTAACTTGCAAGTGCTGGTACTGAGATAACTGAATTACTCCAGAGTTGTCTCTAAGCTGATAAATGAAGACAATTTGCAAAGGTTTGACTTCTAATGTTGCAATCAGAAGCATTAATGTACCACAATTCACATGATGTGATAAGTTAACAACTCTCTTCTACACTTCTTTCCTGTCACGGAAGATTATTAATAACAAGCTTTCAAAGAATTTCTCTATTATCTGAAACAGATAAATAAATAAAACCCCTAAAAACTCTAAAAATGCAGTATTTTCTTGACTTAATTAAAATGCCAGTAACTTATAAGCAGACCCCTCAACAATTAAGTACTTTCATCTGTATAATGTAAATTCACAGAGAAAAAAGTACATTTATGTGAGCTGAGAGTTCTTTGTAAGTAAAAATTATTATTACATGGGAAGCCCTTCTAGCTATTTCAGTTGACCACAGCCCTTGCACAGTAATTTATGAAAACAGAATATTATTTGATATAAGAATTTCTATGGCCTGTTGCTGGAGATGTTATGTAAGAGTATTTTAGTGTTATTTTAATGGTATTTTTAACATATAATGTTTAATAAATAATATTATTTAAGACTAAAATAAATGTCTTGAAAATTTCCCTTTTAAAATAAACTCTCTGTATACTTGCTTATATGCATATGAGAACAGAAGATAACTCTAAGTTCCCCCCTATTTATTTATTTATTTTTAAGTAAATATCTTAGAAGTAATGTGTAAATCCTCTTGATAAAAAAAACAAACAAACAAATAAAAACATATAAAACAAAACAAAACAAAACAAAAAATCTATCTCATGACCCTAAGCTGAAAAGGGAAGAAACAGTTACTATAAGTAATTGCTATATTTAGAAAATAACTCCTGGAATGAGAGTGCAGTAGGTATTCTAAACTCACTCCAGCCAGGTTTGAATCAAATTGATATTAAATAATGTCTTTTACCTTTCCTTGGTGCTGTCTCTGAAGCTGAATTTCCCTGATTTACTAGAAATGACAGTTAAGTTATATTCTCAGCAAGTTCAGCATGCTTAATGAACTCCTTGGGGAAGCCAGGATATCTGTAGCACAATTAACTTCCCATTCTTATGTAAATGAAGAGTTTCAAGGTCCCTGATGGAAGCCTAGTTTCTGACTGCAGTTAGCAAGTGTATGCTATTAAATGACACGTGGAGCCTTGAGCTGAAATTTAGACCACTAATTTGTGCTCTGACATGTGCAAAGCTGCTTTAGAGAAATGTAAAACTTTTTTTTTTTTTTTTTTTTTTTTTTTTTAATGTATCTGATTAAATGGGGATTATTACCTCTGGCAAGACTGTCTTCAGCAGTCTGATTACCTTTGCCTTTCCTTGGTTTTAACAGAATGAGCACACTGACTCTCTTTCAATTCTTTTTATATTTGCTATAATATTTCTTTGGATTTGTATTTCTTAATAATTATTACCCATTTGAGATTACTGATTTAAGATAGAAAGAATGCAGTAAAGTAAGGCAGTCTATATTAATACTTTAGATAGTGTGTGTACATTTGTGTACATGTTAAATGTGTAAGAAAAGATAAACTCTCAGTCAGGTAGATAAGGTTCATACAGCTTGTAAAGGAAAAAAAAATCACATGCATAATTTAATAGCTTGACTGAGATAAAGGAGTGAGAAAACAATATCCAAAGTGAAAAGAGGATGTTACTAAATAGTTCAAGCTTTATTTCTGCTAGTAAAGTCCTTTGAGGTATTTGAATGAAAAGGTACACTATAAATGCAAAGTACTATTGTCTCAGAGTAACAAAGCTGTATGTCAGTTCTAAAACACTGGAATGCAATCAGATTCAAGCTACAAAGTGTTATCTGTCTGAGCGTATATCTAACTTGAAGTTACCTAGCAAGTTCCTAAATCAAAGTTGGGTCTTAGCTACCTACATTGCATGTAACTCATTAAAAATGTCAAAAAGATAAACATTTTGGTTTCTCCTGGGTTTACCAAAGCAACCCAAAAAGGAATCTCCTTAGTCATATCAGTCACCACGTATTTTAGTTTTAATAAGAAAATATTTTGGGGGCACCTCTTCTTCCATTTCACTACAAACCTGATGGAATAGAAGTTTTTCCCTCTCAAGATTTTAGGATTCTTATAATCAGCATCACTGCAGCTGTCACATGAACAAATTTGCACATTAGACCTTCTCGACTAATACTAATGCAGTAGGAAGTTATTCTTGATTTTACATACAATTTCAATAGATGGAACAGTTCCTTGAAAAAGGAAATGGGTGCATAAATAATTTTTCGGTCTGACAAATTACAAATCCCATTTGTGAGGAGAATGCTCTAATCCACACCTTCTAAACTGGGCTTAAGTGAGATTCTTTTCCATCTTTTCTGAGAAATCTAAGCTACTACAAATGTAGAAAATACAGATTTATGAAATCAGTAAATGAACAAGGCATGCTTCTGTAATACAGATATTATAATACTTGCCAAAAAGGCATGAAGGAAGGGTTCTGAATGCTATTCCTTGTGTAATGGAGAAGGGATCTATCTCAGCCTATTTTTCAACATCATTAAAAAAGAAGGAAAAAAGAAGTCATGAAGACTTCAGCAAAGAAAGACACATAAAAATCCTGTGTGAACTGATTTTTTTCTCACTGAAAAAGAACAGAGAATCTCTTTAATAATTCAAGATTTGCCTCTTCATGCATGGGAAGAGAAAAGAAGAATTTTGGAAAACAGCTCTGCAAAAAGGACCTAGGAGTCTTGATGAGTCCAAATTGACCATGAGTCAGCAATGTGCCCTTGCCATTAAGAAGGTTAATGATCTTGTTCACTGCATTAGGAAAAGTATTACCAGCAGGTCAAGAGAGGTGATCCTTCTGCTCTGCTCAGCATTAGTGAGACGACTTCTAAAGTATTGTGTCCAGGGCCCTTCAGTGCAAGGAGACATGAAGAGACTGGAAAGAGTCCAATGGAAGGCCATCAGGGTGGTCAAGGGACTGGAACACCTTTTCTATAAGGAAAGACTGAGAGAGTTGGGACTGTTCAGCCTGGAGAACAGAAGACTCATGTGGGATCTTACAAATGTGAATAAATATCTGTAGGGAGTGAGCAAAGAAGATGGAGCCAGGCTCTTTTCAGTGGTGCCCAGTGCCAGGACAGGAGGCTATGGGCACAAACTGGAATACAAGAGGTTCTGTCTGAACATTAGAAACCACTTTGCTTTGAAGATGACAGAACTCTGGAAAAGGTTGCTCAGAGAAGTTGTGGAAGATACTTGGAGATCTCCAAAAGCAGCTTGGACATGGCCTTGGGAAACCTGCTTTAGGTGTGCCTTCATGAACAGGGCAGTTGCACTAGATGATCTCTAGAGGCCTTTACAACCTTCACCAGTCTATGATTCTGAGTTATTTCCTGGTTATATCCAGGATGTAGTCCAAAAGGTGGAATACCAGTATAACAACAGCATGCAAATATTAACCTTAAAAATGTAGCAGGAGGAAGTAGGAAAAATAAATTGAGAATACTGGTATTTGATTTCAAGAAAAAAACATATGAAATTAGACAAATAGGGAAAAAAAAAGAAAAAGGACAAGAAAATAAAAGGATAAGTCTAGCGGTCCACAAAAACTCCTAATTTAAGTATATCTTAAAACAAAGAAACAGAGGTGTTATAAATCTGTCCCACAAAATTATTTTCCTGAAACGAGTATACCAAAAAAACAATAGGTAGCTCTTAATACATAGCTCTCATAGCTCTAAAGCTATGTTTGATAAGTACTCAGAAACACAGAAACACACACATGTGGTGATTTTACCATGCTGGGCAGCTAAACCCCACAACCGCTTCTCTCACTCCCCTTCTTTTCAGATGAGGAGGGGGAGAAGTAAAGCAAAGAACAACTCACGGGTTGAGATAAGGATAATATAATTAAAGGGAAATAATCATAATAATTAAACAAAGATTATTTAATAATAATTAAACAAAGATTATTATGAACTAAACAATTTAACTAAAGGGAAATAAAAAGGGAAAGGGGAAAAGGGAGGGGGAAAGGGAAAATAAAAAGAAGGGAGGAAAACAAACAAATAAAATAAATGAAGGCTATGTGGAAGTGCAGAGGAAAGAAATTACTCTCTACTTCCCACAAATGAGCAATGATTGACCACGTCCTTGAAGCAGAGCCTCAACGCACGTAGCCGGTGTTTGGGAGGACCGATGTTTTCCCAACAAGAGCCCACCCCTCCCCTCTTCTTCCTGTTTCCACCTTTTATTGCTGAGTGTGACATCACATGGTATGGAATATCCCTTTGGTTGGTTTAGGTCAGCTGCCATGGTGATGTTTCTCTTCTCACTTTTTGCCCACCCCCTAGGAGGGTTAGAGAGAGGCCCAATGCTGTGCCACTGCTGCTCAGCAGTAGACACAACACTGGTTTGATAACACTGCTGTTCCAGCTAGAAGTGCAGAGCTCTATGGGCTGCTGCAGGGAAAGTTAACATTCCAGCCAGACCCAGTACAACACACAAAAAGCTAAGATAGGATAATTTTCTATATAGAGAGAACTCAAACTTTCTGATGAAGAAATATTAAATATGTCTAAACCACAAATCTACTTATTGTTTAACGACTTTGAAAAATAGATTTTTCTATCTTGTTCTACTTTCTTCACCACAAACTTTCATGTTCTGAACAAACTTGAAATCCTGGATACCTCCGTACTGATAAATAATGGGAAATCAGGAAGTAATTTCAAGCACTGATCTTCTTACTATCCATCCATGATGCTTAATTGTTAGCTTATGTCCTATGTTTTGTGTGGATCACTGTAGCAGCTATCTTTCTGCCCAGTTACTGTTCTGTAAAAATGGTCCTGAAGGATAAATGATGAAAGATGATTTTTACCATCAGTGTTGGAGTTCCATTTTATCTTTGTCTCAGCTTTGATTTAATAACAGAAAAAGCTCAAGTTACTGGAAGAAAAATTTAAATTCAGTGATTCAGTGTAAATGTAATATGATCTTTTCAAACTACCCTTTCATTGTGAATGAAATATGATTGTTTCAAACCATTCTATTCTTAATTGAAATTCAAAATGAAAATGTTAGAAATGTGTGAGAGGAAAACTGGAGTGAAATGTAAATAGAAGGGAAATAAGATCTTCAAATCAATAAATACTAAAATTAATAATTGAAAAATAACTGATGTAAAATTCTGAGCATCTGTATAAACAATGCTGACTACTTATTCAGATGACAATTACAAATTTGTTTTACAAACCTATATCAAAAATATCCAGACTGCATGACTACCACAAAACAAACAAACAAACAAAACTGAAAAAAAGAGTCCAAATAAAGATTTAATCAGGAAATTTCAATATATATATATATATATATATATTTTAAATAAAGAATCATTTAGTAAAGTGAGAAATGTCCAATAAGTCAGGTAACAGAAAAATTGAATAAATGTCACTTAATGTTGAGATTATTTTTAACTAAAAGAACAAGTAATGTTGTTGCATCTATAGAAATGTTATTTTAAAATAGAGGTACATAAATCACATATGTATTTTATTATCATAGATTTTTGAGAGGAAATAAGGAAAAATTTAAAGCATTAGAATGATTGATCCAGAGGTGAAACTCAGCTTCCACAGTATTTTGTAATAAAAACATTCATGTTAGTGATAACACTCCATGAATGCTATAGAAAAAGCTGTTGTATTAAAGAAAAAAAAGGGGAGAATGAAAGAGAATAGTACTGTTTCATACAAATTGTCCTTTTTTTACAGATAATTTTTTAACAAATTTGAAATGCCAAACTACACAAAGAAAACAAAAATGTGTGACAAAGCATACTTTATTTTATTCCTTTAGCTGACTACTGTGTGTGTGTTTGCATGTATTTCTGTGATACATTCCTCTTTTAGGTTGTGGCTAAAACCAGTGAAAACAATGATAGGACATACAACAAAAGAATTAGGAACTTAAGTTTTGATTTCATATTTCATGTCCAAATACTGAACAGTTTCTTCAACATTGGCTGGACCTGAAGGTACTTAATGTAGCAACATTTTGATATCTAGGCCTTTAGTCTGTGTCTACATTGCTAAATTAAAGAGGGTTAATGAGAAAATTTAGCAGTGGAACCACATCATTGCTAGCTCTGGTCTCTCTGAGTCCTTTTGAATCGCTCCATTTGTCACTCTAGCAAATCCCAGACACAATTCTTAAAATAGTCTATTACATTTACAGTTCTAGAGAGAGTACAGATAACGCTGCACCAATTTTAATTCTTATTAACTACTGAATTCACATCTACACTGTCAAACAACTTAAGTGCCTTGAGTCTGCTCTCCAAGTTACTCAGCATGTATACCGCATTTCATGCTGTAAAATACCATACAGAGTAATGCAACCTTCATAATATTTCCTAATAGTCAAACAGAAAACACACACAAAATATGATAAGCATGTATTAGAGTCTTGTAAAAAGTCAGAGAGGTGGGTGTAAACAAAGTATACTACGAACGTGACTAATATGTTTTAGAGGCTATTAATCCAAAATTGTCTTAAAATAAGTCTGGTTACTTCTTGTCTTCAGAACTTTGAATTTGTTTTTGGATTTCTTCTATTTAGCAGTGTGAACACAGTCTTGAAGTCTAGTTAGTAATACAGTGGTTGAGCACAGAGGAACTGAAGGCTTATTAGTATGGGCTAATTAGGTGAGATATTTAGGTCTTTCTGTATTGTGAAATGACACAAGGATAGTATCAACCATATACTTTCCTTCTTTAAGTCTTACCTTGCATAATAAATATTTTTCTATAAAAGCATTTACTTGTGTCTTGTTACTCCCATGTATCCATATGTTACAGATACTTCTCTTACATATAAACACAACAAATTCAGAAAGAAAAAAAAAAAAAAAAAGTCTTATGAAGAGGGCTTAGTTCAGTGCAACACACTGTCATTGTTTGAGATACCTTTTGGTTTCCTACCTAAGATCTAGCTGCTGTTCCAAAAGGACATTAATCTCTTGTCTTGTGGAATTTTCTCTGGATTCACATGGATGCCTTGGAGCTTTCAAGACATCTTACTGTCACTAGATGTGCTTCTGAAGTCTCTTTAATTGAGCTTTTAAGTTTCTGGTTTAATACATTTAGAACCATGCTTTTGGAGTCCACTGGCTACCCTAGCTCCATCTCTTCAGAGCATAGTTGGAAGACTAGATGGAGTGTAGACATACAGAGATAGATAAGACATACATGTAGACAGAGATAAATATAATGTAGGTGTCCATCCTAAATTCAAACTGAATGACACACAGAAAAAAGGAAGGAAGGAAGGAAGGAAGGACGGAAGGAAGGAAGGAAGGAAGGAAGGAAGGAAGGAAGGAAGGAAGGAAGGAGGAAAGAAAGGAAAAAAAGAACAGGATCTTTTATAACATAGTGTTTCAGAAAAATATGAATTCAGAAAAATAACAATTTGTCATATAGACAGGGCTAGATTGAATTCTAGATGCTAAACTGTAAGACTGTATAGCATATTTTATTTTAGGATAAAATACCTTTACAAACTTGTGGAGGTTTTTAAATAAATTGCAGAGCCTGCAAACATTGGGTTTAAGAAATTGGAATGACCTGAAGCCACTATTATTTTAGCAAATTTATTTGCTATTTTAAATGTGATTATTAAATCTTGTTAAAACAACAACAAAACATAGATGTGTCTCTCCTGCTTCATATATGATATTAAAATGAAAGACACCAATAGAGAAAGTATATGAAATTATTTTTGTAAGGGAAGGACACTAAGGAAGCAGAGGTTGGATGGACAGAGAGGGCCATGCCAGATACTCAGGATCCACAAATGTGTGTGTGCCTGTGAAAATGGAGAGTGTCGTCCTTGTGACTTCCCAAGTGGACTTATATTTCTGTCAGCTGAAAAGGAGGAACAGGACTCAGCTGTCTGTGTCTATGTTTCATGTGAGTCCTGTGTTTACCTAGAGAGTGCGTATGTGTGCCTTCATGAGTCAACTTCTCTAGACAGAGTGTATAGTCAACTTTCTACAGATGGACAGGAGGAAGGGAGCTGTCTGTGTCTGTTTGATGTAAGTTCTGAGTTGCTGTTGAATCCAGCCCTTGACTAGAACACTCTTTGTGGTTAGTGTGTTGGCGTCCTGCCTCTATCTGTGTGTGCCTGTATATCTCTGGGATATATGCTCAGCTTTGCTATAGGTTGAACCTGTAAACAAGAAACTGACAGCCATGTCCTTTGGCTTGAGCAGAGACCCCAGGCACTGGGCTGGGCTCTAATGGCTAGACAGTAATGGTCTGGGCCAAAGCAGCTGGAGGAGATGGCTCCAGCTGCTTTGAAATGGCTCCAGCTGCAATGAAAGATGACTTTAATTGCTCTTTACCTCCCTTAGTACTTTTAAACAATTATTATTATTATTATTATTATTATTAATTATTATTATTATTACTATCATTGTTTTATTACTAGCATTGCCTTGGTGAGTAGTGAGTCAAGTTGGGTATTTAATGAAAAGTAAATTCAGATTTTATTTATATTAAATTGTTCTGACTTTGAATGTAGAATTTACGCTCTGTGATCTCTCAGTTATTAAAATCAGAGAATCATAGAATCATTCATGTTGGAAAGACTTCCAAGATCATCTACTCCAAGTCTACATCTACATGTTTCCTGAAGACCTCTAGGGATGGTGACTCAACTACTTCCCTGGGCAGCCTATTCCAGTGTCACACAACTCTTTCAGTAAAGAAATTTCTCCTAGTATCCAAACTAAACCTCCTCTGGCACAACTTGAGGCCTTTTCCTCTCATCTTTTCACTTGGTACTTGGGTGAAGAGCCAAACCCCCTCCTCACTACAAATTCCTTTAAACTAATTGTAAAGTATAAGGTCTCCCCTGAGACTTCTTTTTTTTTTTTTTTTTTTTTTTTTTCCCAAACTAAACAACCCCAGCTCCCTCAGCTACTCCTCATAAGACTTCCTCTCTAGTCCATTCACCAACTTTGCTGCCTTTCTTTGGACATGCTCCAGCACCTCAATGTCCTTCATGTAGGCCCAAGACTGAACATAGTATTTGAGGCGTGGCCTCACCAAAGCTGAGCAAACCGGGACAATCACTTCCCTGTTCCTGCTGACCACAGTATTGCTGATACAAGACTGGATGCTGTTGGCCTTTTTGGCCACCTGATCACAGAGCTAGCTCATATTCAGCCAGCTATCAACCAACACCCCCAAATCCCTTTCCTCTGGGCAGCTTTCCAGCCACTCTTTCCCAAGCCTATAGCATTGCATGGGGTTGTTGTACCCCAAGTGCAGGACCTGACACTTAGCCTTGTTGAATTTCATACAGTTGGCCTCTGCCCAGTGGTCCAAACTATCTAGATCCCTCTGAAGAGCTCTCTTACCTTCAAGCAGATCAACACTCATGCCTAACTTGGTGTCTTCTGCAAACTGAGGGTGCACTTGGTCCCCTCATCCAGATCATTGATGAAGATATTGAAGAGGACTGGCCCTGATACTGAGCCCTGGGAGACACCACTAGTGACCAACCTCCAACTGGATTTAACTCCCTTCACTGCAACAAACATCAATAATTCTAAATTCTGAACCATTATGGTTTTGTTCCAGTGATGTTATGATCTATGTTAGATGATAAAATAATAGTTCTACTTACTTTTTTTTTTTAATCAAGAAATATTGTATTTCCTAATAAAAATGTTTTCTTTGTTCTGTCCTTATGCAGTAAAAGGTTTTGCATTTGAGAAAATAAAATTGAATGTTTCTGATTAAAATTAAGAAGGATTTTTTTTTTTTTTCCTAGATTCTAATCTTATCTACTGAAACCAGAAAATTTGCTGCAGTTATATATTTTTCAGTGATACTTTTTAAAGTGATGATAATAAAAATTCAGATCTTGTAAATGAATTGAGAGTAATGAATGCCTACGTCACTATGGATTTCCAGTTTTGGGATGAAAATTCATAAGTCAAAAACAGAATGATTCATATGAAGCTGAAGTTTACAGCATAAAGTCTCTTCTTATGTATAGGTGCTTGCATTATCTCTTTGGAAGTGAAGCACTGTCTGATATTTTCTTTGAGAACACTATTAACTGGAGAGGTCAACATATACATGTACATGGCTTTTCTCATAAGGGCTGAAAATAAAAATTGTCTTCAAATATTTAAATCACGTTGAATGTGTCAGGATTAACAGGCAGATCAACATGTGTGAAGGTGTTGGTTTCTGCTACTGACCACCTCATCAGGAAGTAGCAGGAGACAAGATCTTCTTCAGACAACTGGAAGAAACTTCATGTTTGCCATCTCTGATCCTCACTGGGGATTTTAACCACTTTGGTATCTCTTGGATGGATAACACAGTGAAGTATAAGGAATCCAAGACATTTCTGTAGAGTGTTAATGGCTACTTCATGACCAATGTGATCAAGGAGCTGATGAAGACTATGCTCGACCTGATGCTTACAAACCAGGATTGTTTGGAGATGTGAAGGCTGGGGGCAGCCTTGATCACAAGACCATGAGATGATGGAGTTCAGCATCCTGTGAACTGGGATCAAGGCAAAAAGCAGGGCCACAGACACAGAATTCGGGAGAGAAGACTTCTGGGTCCTGCTGAGAAGAACTTCATGGAATATGGTCCTGGAATGAAGAAAGGACCAATAGAGACAGTTGATATTCAAGACAACCTACTCCAAGAACAGAGAAGCAGGGAAATTAAACAAAATGGCAGGAGGCCTGCATGGATAAACAGTGATTTTCTGAAAAGAAAAAAAAATAAAGTGAAGAAAGGCAACATGTAAGAAGTAGAAAAAAGGGACAAGTGACCTGTGAGGAATGCAGACATCCTATCCGATCTTAGAAAAAGCCTAAACTCATCTGGAGTTAAATGTGGCAAGGGATATGACAGGTGGCAAGAATCACCTCTACAGTCATATCAATAGCAAAAGAAAGACTAGGGAGAATGTGGGCAAGTGAAAGAAGGAGGCAGGAAAACTGGCAACAAAGGACAAAGTAGTCAATTTTTATTTATTTATTTATTTTTAATCATCTTAGTCTTTACTGGTACAACCAGCCTTTTGGAATTCCCTGCCTCTGAGACCACTTGGAAACCCCCTGGGTGGAGGAGGATCAGGTTACAGGATCAGGATCCAGATGGAACATGTGCCATCTGGACACAAACAAGTCCATGACAACATATGAAATGCACACACGTGCTGAGGAAAATGTCCAATGTCATTCCAAGGCTATTCTCTATCATCCTTGAAAGATGTTTTCACACAAGTTCTTGAAGATTGGAAGAAAACAATTGACACTCCTACTTTCAAGAATGATGAGAAAGATGATCCAGAGAATTATAGAGCCTGTCAGTCCCTGAGAAGATGATAGCAAATAATCTTGGTAATCACTTCAAAATACAAGAAGGACAAGAATGTGACTAGGAGTAATCACTGTAAATTTAGGTAGGTAAACAGGGTTCATCAACCTTCTATAATGAGGTTACTGGCTTGGTGGACAAGGGAACAATAGTGAATGTTGTTTATCTTGGCTTTAGCAAGGCTTTTAACCTTCTCTCCCATGGCATCCTCATTGACAAACTGAAAAGTATCAACTAAATAAGTGTATACTTTGGTTTTAAACCAGGCTGATGTGCCATGTTCAGAGGGTTCTGACTAGCAGAGCAGATTCCAGTTAGACAGTGACAGACACCCAGTAGTCAGTACTAGGACAAAACAAACAAACAAACAGAAAACCATAAAGTTTAAGAAAAGAGTGAATTTTCTCTCTCTCTCTTTTTTTTTTTTTTTTTTTTTTTTCATATTTATCTTTCTCAAACATTGGAATGTTTATTCTCTTTCTGTATTTGCATTTTTTGAGAATTGTATCTGCATTTTTTCAGAATTCATACAAGTCTAAGGAAACGTTTTACAATTCAATATCATATAAATTGAAAGAAATCATAATAAAATAAAATAATTGATCAGTCATATTGCAAAATTATGTCTTTAATGCCTGATTTTTTTCACTGTTGAGATACTGAGAAACGTTGAGAAATATTTCCATAGAAATACAGAAAATTAGCAAATATAAAAGGGAAAACAAAATGAAATAAAGCACAAAAAACCAAACAACATGGAAGACAGCTCACTAATAATATAATGTAAATTGCATGGGTTAAAACATGCTCCCATATGAAAATAAACTTAGGTGAATTCTTTTGCTGCACTGGTTGATGGATTAGAAGAATATCTAGAACCTACATGGGGAGTAAAATTCATGCTGTGCCACTTTATACAAAATTAATATCAGTATTGTATTACTATGCCACCCACATTTTTCAAACACCTTCTGGGAATTAGAAAGGAGAAACATCATCAAAAAGAATGTTTTCATAGTAGGCAATGCTTCCTTTGGTCAGGCATTTATTTAAGTAGCTCTTTGTTCCTTTTATTGCAGTTAGTGGATTCTGCAGAAGCAACAGAGGCAGGATTTTTGTTTCTGTTGTTTTCCAGAATAATAGAACAGATCTTCCTGAATTCATATATTTCTGTAAATGAAAACCACCACATCTTAGTGAGAGGTGGAATCACCTCAAAAGAAATTCTGTTATATATATTATATATAATAAATATTAACCTGGTGAACAATCGATATCTTGCTTCCTCTGTATTTTCTGAGGAAAAATGTTTAATTGTGATTATACAAACTGTAGGGTTCAAAATGATTAAAAAAAAAAAAAAAAGCATCTGAACTGACAATTATCCAAGCTACAACATCTGCCTAATTGTATATTTGTCACTTTGTGAAATCCTGTGTTGCAAACAGATTTTGAGAACTCCATAATTACGTAGAAGCTTGTGAAAATTGACCTCCACACTCTTCTTCAAATAGTTGATTCTTTCCACCATGATTTGAACCTTTTCAAGGTATCCATGTTTTCTATCTGCATTAATCCACCTTACTGAAGGTGGTTTCACTCATCTTCACAGAAGAGTCTGTATTCAGGAATTCCAATAAAGCAGTATGGAATTAAATGATTGTGGTGGTTTTACTCAGGTGGGCAGCCGAGCTCCACCACAACCGCTCTCTCACTCCCCCTCTCCTCAAAGAGGAAGGGGGAGAAAATACAACACAGAGAACTCGAGGTTTGAGATAAGAAAGGTTTAATTAAAGGGAAAGGGAATGGGAGGAAAAAACAGAGACAAAAGAAGCAATCAGTCTGCGCAGAAGCACAGAGAGAGGAAAAATTATTCTCTACTTCCCATCAGCGAGCGGTGTTCGGCCACGTCCTGGAAAGCAGGGCCTCAAACGCGTAGTAGTTGTTCAGGAGGAACAGCGCCCTCCCCCACGAGAGCCCCCCCTTTTATTGCTGAGTGTGACATCAGATGTTATGGAATATCCCTTTGGTTGGTTTAGGTCAGCTGCCCCAGCAATGTCCCCTCCCCATCACTTGCCCACCCCCAGCCTGCTGGCTCCTGGGGGCTTGGAAGGAGTCCTGATGCTGTGCCAGCACTATGCAGCAATAGACACAACACTGGAGTGATATCAGTGCTGTTCCAGCTACGAGTGCAGAGTACAGCACTGTGTGGGCTGCTGCAGGGAAAAGGTGACTCCAGCTCAGACAGACCCAACACAATGATACAATTTTTGTTTGTTTGTTTGTTTTGTTTTGCATTGCTTACTCCCCTGGGTTTTGGTTGGCAAAGCCCCACCAGAAGAAGCAGGATTATGTTAGGTAGTTATTTCAGCCTAAATACGTTGTCATTTAATGTATTTGAATTTGTAAATGAAAAACAGGATTAATATTCAGCACTGGAGTCAGATGCTTTCAGTTATGCTGCTGCATTCTATTAAATGAGACATACACACAGAAGAAAAAAACAAAACAAAACAAACAAACAAAAAAAAACAAAAAAACTTTGAAATCAAGTTCAAAAGAATTAGAATCAAGAATTAGAATCAAGTTATACTCCTTTCCATACTTGCTGTATTCAAAACTTTGTAATGTACAAAAAGGTTACAAAAATTATGATTCCAATAATTTATTACTAATCCAATTAAAAGGCAACACTATCTGTCGGTTAAAATTAAAGTTGCAAATCTGAAATTGAAAATCCTTCATTAAAATAATTAAGAAGATGGTATTAACAATGCAGTTAAAATTGTAATACACTTATTGTTCAGTCTTAATTTTTCTGATGTTCTTTTTCATCCTTATGCAAAGGAGGGGAGAAAAACCATCATGGAAAGATGTGAACACCCTGAGTTATTGTCAGGACAAATGCAATGTTGATGATGTCCATTTCTTCCTCTTCTGTTTTTCTTCAGTTTTGAGTCTGTGTTGTTTGTTTGTTTGTTTGTTTGTTTTGTTTTGTTTTGTTTTATCACTGCTTGTAGTTTGTCATCTTCTTTCTTATTGCTCAGTAGTTCTATATTGTGCTAACAATTTTACTTACTCATGGTTGTTTCCTGGACATTTGCCACATGTTTAGGAGTTTAAGCTTTGTTGCCTGTGGTATGGGTAAGCATTATATCATACATTTAAGAGAAGGAATTCTCAGCAAGTTCAAACAGAGTTCCAGTAAATACAAGATATAGCAATAGTAAACAAAATGAGTGGCTAACATATAACCACTAAAAATTTTGGTTTTATTGCAAACCGCTTTTACAGCTAGAGGAAGCAAAATCATATTTATTGTACTAGAAAACTACACATTAGTTTTATTATTATATATATATATATATTACAAATATATATAATTATTATTATATTAAACTGGAAATAGAAAAACACAGGTACTACATAACTTATTTCAGTGACAAGTTGACTCAAAATGTGAGCCAGATTTATATTCATTAATCTGAAAAAAAAAAAAAAGGATGAAATTAAATACAGCTCATATTCTCAGTTTTTTATTTGTGTTTGTCTGTTCTCGTTCTATATCCTCTGTGAATGTTTGAATAACATATTTCTAGAAAATAAATGGCTATTGAATTTGGCTTTAAAATGTCTGTAAAAGATTGCACCAATGCCCTATATTAGTCAGCTACTCATTGTTGTACCATACCGTTCCATAGTGTCTATGATTCATATCAAGACAATCGAGAATGATCTACTTTAGTAGAGCCTCCAGTCTTTGCCAAATGATTTTGCATACTTTAAAAAGTGTATCAAACAATTCTTTCTGTCATACCATTACTCCAAGGAGTTTAAGAATTCTTAAGGAGTGTGGAGAAAAGCAAATAAAAATAAAGGTATATCACTTTAGTTTTGTCTTTAAATAATGACAACTTTCAGTGCTGCTCAGTGCCTGAATTCAAGCAGAAATCTGTGGCAGACATGGTTTATATGAGTCCTATGCTGTTGGTATGACATGAATTTCATACTGTAAATCTCTTCTGTGACTTAACTGAAAATGAGTATGTATAGCCACTGTGTTCTCTGGATGTCATCATGGCTAGACTATTGTCAGATTTGGAAATGAAACCTACCAGTATTAACCATAAATGAGATAATGTATTCCATTCCAACCCAATCTCCAAAAAAATGTGTTTTCTAGAATAAGCTTTTCTTGCATTAGTTTTTCTCTGTTTAGGCTGAAACTCCAGCAAGTCATCTTTGGTTTGTCTAAGAATTGTATAGTTTATATAAAACAATCTTTAGGGAAAACGTAGTTATATTTATCTTAATGATATGCAAATAGAAAACAGTAGTAAGTCACGCAGGACTTTACAGTTAGTTTGATTGAAATATTCCACAACATGACTCATTGTACATGTTTGTAAAGACACTAGCTTTTATATTATGCTTTTCAAAGAATTATAAAGCCATCGTGTGTTAAGAATTTGTGAACTAATTTCAAAGAACATAGGCAAATTCCCTAAGCATTTCACAAATATGAACATAAAAGTATTTTATATAACAACTTCACCTCTGTATTATGAGAATGAATATCTCAGGTCCAAACTTCCAAGTAGTCCTGTCCGTTTTCCCTCAAATTCATATGTATGACTATGAATTTGTACAAAGGACGTGGCTGCTTTTCTTTGTTTGATTCATGCTATAAGAAGCTGCCACTACCTTCCAGGCTTGCTTCCATATACTCTTAAACAAGAAATTATATCAGTTATATAAAGTACATCTACAATATGGCATCTGTGTACACCTATGTACATAGTACATCTATGATATGGCTTTCAACTCCTGCTTCCTATCTCCTTCACATAGGATGACTATGCTTAAGTGTGAGCACTACAGTCTCTTCAGTACTGGAAAGACCAGAACTGAATATTATTTCCCTACAATTTAGAAAATTAATTTAGAAGGACTATGCACTACAAAGGAATATTCTACATCAAGTAAGGGTAATAACTTCCACAGACTCTTCCATAGAATTATATAAGGCTTTTCACTAACTGACCACCAATACTATTTTATTTTATTTTATTTTATTTTATTTTATTTTATTTTATTTTATTTTATTTTATTTTATTTTATTTTATTTATGTTATGTTATTTATTTCATATTTTATACTGGAGATAGAAGGATGCATATACATACATGAACACATGAACACAAACATACACACATACAATTTTCTGCTCAAGAAAATAATGTACAAGTTGTTATAATTGAAAGTGCAAATGAATCAGGATTTGATAGGGTAGAAGTATTGGGTCAGGCTGGAAGATTTGGTGTTCCCTCTTTCAGTAAGGGGATACCACAAGGAATACAAGAAAGAATTAATAGCCTGAAATTAGAGAAGAGTAATCTTTTTAGTATAAGACAAGATTTAAAAATGAACACAAAACAAACAAACAAAAAAGCAGAAACAAAAACAACAATGAAAAAACAAAAAGACTATGAAGACTATGATCAAGGAGATATCTGGACATGCAAAATGTCTAGATTTGTTTATGTTTTTCCTAATCAAATTGCTTTTAAGATGGTCTTATGATGAATTTTAACAATAAAAACTAGAAACACTTGATAAACTTCAGAAGTGCTTGATTTATGTATACATAATCTAATTTTAGCTACTCAAAATTGTTGATTACTTTATGCTAATTTGCAATATGTTCCTCAATGCATTTTTAGTGCTACAATGCAAATTATCAGTATTTAAAGTTAAGTATAAAATCAGCTATGTTTCCTAATACTTTATATAACTTTTCATTGATTGATTGTTTGATTAATTAATGTTGTAATGACTAGAAGTCGTATTTTCTATGTATTAGTTTTTGGTATATTAGCTGTGTATTGATTTTAGCTTTTTACTGGATTGGTTTAATTTAAGCACACAGTTCATACTCTGATTTTCCAGAGAATGAATATGTAATAGTAATTTTATATCAGACATATCATTTGATAATCTATGGTGGTTTTGAAACTTAATTATATTTAGTATTAGGCTCTACTACATTAGTAGTTATGTCCCAAAGCTAGTATTGTGATTGTATCTGTTTTTATTTGAGGGGACTGAATAAAAAGCCACATTTGCACAAGATTTTTCAAGCATTTGCAGCAAAACCAATGCCTCATGTATCAGGCACAAATAATTTCTATTTGCTCTTCATAATACAATACTAAAAAAAAAAAAGTATATACTTTCAGTTAGTTTTTCTTCAGTTCTACAACCCACATTTTTGTACAGTCTTACTGGTCTAAACTCTTGAATGTGTACCTGAGCTTGAGTATAGACATGTGTTAAAGGCATTGTGAAGGAACAAAGGAGGAAATTTTCAAATTACCAGAAAAGTTAAGATAGAATTTGGAATTTAGACAATAAATAAATATGAATAGCATTTCAATGTGATTGGCATTATTGAAAACCAGGGGGACTTTTTTGTTGTTGCTATTATTATTATTATTATTAAAGATTACAAGTTAAATATTGAAATTAACAAGTAAAATTCCAAAGAAGGAAAATAACACAAAGGGAAAATATAATTTTTATTAAGGACGAGGCTGGGTAGAGTTTTCAATACATATTAAATTACACAAATTTCATTTTATTTGACTTTCTACAGTGTAAAAGTTTGGGTTTATTTTTTATGTGTATAAGGTCTCTAATGTTTCGTTGTTCTCATTTCTGTCAATGGACTCAATATCTGTAGATATCAAATGTATTAACTCACTTACTGTTCTTGGGTATTTCTCATGACCTGTAATTATTTCTCTCAAAGAACAAAAATGCAGCATTTTCATTGTACCTCCAATTTTTCTGCATATTTTTATGATAATTTAGGATGCCACCAAGCATTTCTATTTAAGCAATTGAATCCTGTCTGTTTTCTAAAAAGTTTAAAGGCAAATAAGATTAGATAAAATAATAGATAAAAATATGGTAAACAAGATTAGATAAAAATATGCTAAAAATACATTGCTGTAAGTGAATGACAACTGTTCACTATTTGAACTTCTCTAGCTACACTTTTCATTTTTGAACCTCAGATTCTCTTAAGGTTTTTATAGATATCTAATTTTCTTACTGTGTTTAACCAGTCTTTAGATCTGTCATTTATTTATACATTGTTTTCCCTGTTTCCCTTTTATTTTCAATGTCTTCAAGGGACAACTGATATTAAAATAAAATAAAATAAAATAAAATAAAATAAAATAAAATAAAATAAAATAAAATAAAATAAAATAAAATAAAATAAAATAAAAAAACAACAACAATAATAATAAAATTAGATAACTGTAAGAGATGTTACTTTCAGCACTGTCTACAAAAATGATCATTGCTGCTTCTTCACAACCATATTTTCCCTAGCAGAACACATGGAATATAAATAAATAATTAAATACATAAATGAAATAAACAATTTTTCATTTAAATTATTTTAAAATAAATAAAAAAAATACTGTGTGCTATAGGAATATTGCAAAAGAGACAAGACTCTAAACAGTGTCCTTTATCTCTTCATAATAGCTGGGATTTTTTTTTTTAATGAAAACATTTAGATGGATTAGGAAGTCAGCCATGTTTCTACAAACACATAACATACTTTTCATACCACAGAAAGACTTTTGCACATATAGGAAGCAAATATTATTTTTTCAGTTTTAAAGTTTAAGTCTTCTTTACAGGGTCACAATAGTGTTACAAGTCTATGTGATATTGAGGAGTCCGGCACTTCTGTGGGAGGAAAAAACTTGTTTGTTTACATCTGTTAAAACTAAAGGATTTCACGTTACTGCATGGCATATAGATTTTATGTTCTTAGAACATTATCCTAGTGTTATTTATATTGACTATCTGTACTGGGTCTGGCTGGGATGGAGTTAACTTTCCCTGCAGCAGCTGATACAGTGCTGTTCTCTATACTTGTAGCTAGAACAGCATCAGTATCACACCAGTGTTTTGTCTATTGCTGAACAATACTGGCACAGTATCAATAATCCCTCCAAAACTCCCCCCCTCCAGGAGCCAGCAGCCTAGAGGTGTGGAGGGAACACACCAGGGCAGCTGACCTAAACTGACCAAAGAGGTATTCCATTGTTATAAAGATGTCTGTTATAAAGACAATCTGCTCTTGGTATGGAAATCCTGCTTCTCAGGAAGTGGACAGTCATTGCTCTTAGATGGGAAGTAAAATGTATTTTTTTTCTCTCTCTCTGTGTTTCCGTGTGGCCTCTGCTTGTTCCATCCCCCACTCCCCTCTTCTCTTTAATTAAATTATCCTTATCTCAACATGAGTTGGTGTTTTTTTCTCTTGTTTGTTGTTGTTTGTTGTTTTGTTTTGTTTTGTTTTGTTTTCCTCCCAACATACTTTCTTCTCCTGCTATTCTTCTAAGGAAGGGAAATAAGGGAGCAGTTGTGATGGAGTTCAGCTGCCCAGCAAGGTAAAACTACCAAAGTATCACTTTCTTCCATGGGTACCAAAATCTGAGTAAATCTTTACTGGTCTGAGTAAAGGTATAAATTTAGATCTTCCTTTTATTTTCCAGATTTTTTTTCTTTATGTCTTACTGGCTGTATTGAGGTTCCATCATTGCTAGTTTGTTCCACTTATTTATATAAATGCATATTCGGAAACATTTTTTTCCAAACTATATTATAAACATCTAATGAATCCTTTTAAATTCATATATAACAGTACCAGCCTCTTCCTAGTTAATATGACATGCTTAGTACCTCAATATGCTTCTTTCTTTTCACAGCATAAATTCTAATGTCCTGATATTTCAAAGGCCTTTTCAATATGCTATGTCATACCCATATGTCAAGCTCTAGCAGCTGTTTTCACCCATACAACAAAAGCAAGGTAATAACAGAAGAAAATAAGTTTAATTTCATCCCAGTTCAAAATGTCATGAACAGTTGATACTTTATTTTAATGGTTTACATACGTTTATTTTTATTTTTTTTAATGATATCAGACATTATGCATTTTCGCAACAAATGGCTTTTCACAGAACCATAGAACCATTCATGTTGAAAAAGACCTTCAAGATCATCTGGCCATCACCCTACTACGTCACCCACTAAATCACGTCCCTTAGCACCACGTCTTAGCCATGTAAGCACCATCTTTCCTTGAACACCCCTGGGGATGGTGACTGTAAATAAATCAAAATCTATACAAGATAGAGAATTGTTAGAAATATTAATTAAGAAAAACAACATGCTATTTTAGAAGTATTCGAATTTGTCATAATTCATTTATGCATTCATTTATACATTTGCAATATAGTGATTGAAAAATGAGATATTGCAAGTATAGTTTTCAATGCTGTCTTGAGAGAGGACCTAGTCATAATTCAACCACTCATTCAACACCTTCCTCCATAACAAACAGGGACACTGGACACAGGGACAACTGTGTCTATAGATACCTGCAAATTATTTTTAAATTTTACCAAGAAAATATCTCCAGAATATCCACATTACAACTTATGGCTTCAGAATGATTACATTCTCTATGAAGAAATTGAGAGGGGCTTTAAATTAGTATGCAATTCAGATGTTTGACTACATCACTGTAATTCTCCCTGAAATATAGAGAATATTTATCATTTATAAACTAGGAGTATAGTAGCACTACATTTCCTGTTTCTATGCTTCTATGTAGTATATTTTATATCTTGTCAAAAAGGAAACAAATTGAACATAAAATCTGATATTTAGGATTGTGGAAATTTCCACAAAAGTTGTTTGAATTTAAGTCCTCATCTTCATTGCAAAATAGAAAGATAAATACATTAAAAGAGATAGTTTTTTATCATACATGTTCCATTATAGCTTTGTTTGTTTATCTAGCAGATACAAGCTTGTTTATTACATAGTATGAAAGGCCAGGATTTTAGGGTGACTATTTTTATTATTTTTTTTTTTTTATTATTCATATGAAAGCATAAATGTTATTGCAATTGATTCAAAAATAAAAGAGACAAAAAAAAATACTGAAAGTTTAATCCAAAGTAAGATGTATTTGTCTCAGGGAAAGAAATAGATCTCCTCTATATAAGGTGAACCTCTATTGCTGTATTTCTGACCTTACTGGATAGCTTGCTCTTGATGGAAGCCAGTCTGCTAGGAGACCATCTACATATTGTATGCAAGTGCTGATGACCTCTTGCTAGAGATTTCCTCATTTGGAAAGTCCACGTTTCTCAATTCTTTACAATTTTAAGCCTCTAGAGGAGTCTCACAACCCTTCTGAGCCTTCTACTGCTCAGACACTTTTCCCTGAGGTTCTGGTTCTAGTTAAAGTATTAGAGTACAGTTAATAGAAATACAGAGAGTAAACACTTGTGTAAGCATTTCTTAATCTTGTGTGCTTTCACTTAGTATGGTGCTGGAGAGTTACAAGTCCAAGAAAAAATCAAAATCATTAACAGCTGATTGCTCTTTGGAATCCTGACTTATTTTTCCTCTATATCATAAAGATCCATCCCTTGTTTAGAAATAAATATCCCTAAATGTTTCCACTGAGAAAAACTGAGAAAAACTGAGAAAAACTACTCCAACCTCTGATTTTTATGCACAATGTCATTTCAAGTCAATGGTCTAGTAAAATAAATAAATAAATAAATAAAAAATGCGTTGTTTCAAGAAGATGAATTATTCATAATTAATGACTAGATTGTTCCATCACCTTTTCTCAGTCTTTTAATTTGGCACCAAACCTATACAACAAAGTAGTTATTTCAAAGACCAAAGGTAATTTAAGCATGATGTAGAAATAGCAAATGAAGGTCATGACAAAATATACAGCCTCTGAATCAAGATGGAATTCACAACCTGGCAGCATTTCTGAAATCTTCATCTTTGCATCTTTTTTAAATTAAATTTTTACATGAATACCCTATTTCATTTCATATCATACAAACTTTTCCCTGAACACAAAGTGTAATTCATAATATTCAAATCTGAACAGAACTTCTGAACCCATAGTGCTACTATACTGAAAGTAGAAAACCTCATCTTATATAATATTCATATTATGGGTAAACAAACTAGGAAATTCCAGCAATGGTATGTTTCAAAGTTTATGGTATGGATTACTTTCATTAAAATATAGTTTCAGGAAGAACAAGTTTTATTTCACTTAGTTTTGTTTGGAATTAGTAAATGCTTTTATAAATCTACAACACTGTTCTTCTTCAAGTGCTTTATTATGCAGTTATATAGACTTAAGATTTCTTCCAGAACAGATTTCTTGTCCTTTCTAGGACACGATTTATTCTAGGACATTGCTCAGGAATTATTTTAACAGGCAGAGAAGAGATTTGATAAATCAGCAAGAAAAGATAGCCTTTTTTAGGGAAAGAAAAAGAAGAAAGAAGAAGAAGAAGAAGAAGAAGAAGAAGAAGAAGAAGAAGAAGAAGAAGAAGAAGAAGAAGAAGAAGAAGAAGAAGAAGAGAAAGAGAAAGAGAAAGAGAAAGAGAAAGAGAAAGAGAAAGAGAAAGAGAAAGAGAAAGAGAAAGAGAAAGAGAAAGAGAAAGAGAAAGAGAAAGAGAAAGAGAAAGAGAAAGAGAAAGAGAAAGAGAAAGAATTTTATTATTATTAAGGGGACAACATTATCATTAGCTTTTTCCATGCTTGAGAGCAATATTAACACAGTTTCAGCATAGAACACTATTAGCTCTGTATACAAACAAAAAAAAATCAGTGGATTTTTGTAAAGGACTTGTTAAAGTTTCAGAAATCATCTGGAAACTTTTCCATTTGTAACTAGCTAAATACAGGCACATCCTGTGTTGGAGAGAAGAGAGGGTTGATTTTAGTTTCTTTGTTTGGATTATTTTTACAAAGTAGTCATCTCTACCCAAAGAGTACAGACCATCAGTAAGTTTGCAGATGACACCAAGCTGAATGGTGCAATTGATATAATAGGGTGAAGGGATGCCATCCAGAGCGACCTGGGCAGGCTGGAGAAGTGGGCCCGTGAAAACCTAATGAGGTTCAACAAGGCCAAGTGCAAGGTGTTACACTTGGTCTGGGGCAATCCCAGGTATTCATATAGATTGAGAGAAGAAGAACTTGAGAGCAGCCTGGCAGAGAAGGACTTGAGGGTCCTGATGGATGAGAAGCTGGATATGAACCAGCAGTTCATGCTTGCAGCCCACAAGGCCAACTATGTCCTGGGCTGCAATAAAAAAAGGGGTGGTCAGCAGGGAGAGGGAGGTGATTGTCCCCCTCTACTCTGCTCTTGTGAGACCCCACCTGGAATACTGTGTGCAAGCCTGGGATGCCCAGCACAGGAAGGATGTGGAGCTCTTGGAACAGGTTCAGAGGAGGGCCACTAAGATGATCAGAGGGCTGGAGCACCTCTCCTATGAAGAAAGATTGAGGGAACTGGGCTTATTTAGCTTGGAGAAGAGGAGGTTCTGGGGAGACCTCACTGTGGCTTTCCAGTACTTGAAGGGCGCATATAAACAGGAGGGGGAACACCTATTTATATGTGTTGATAGAGATAGGACAAAGGGAAAAGATTTTAAACTAAGGCAGGATTTAGGTTAGATATTAGGAGAAATTTTTTTTCCACTCACAGGGTGGTGAGGCACTGGAACAGGTTGCCCAGAGAGGTTGTGGATGCCCCCATCCCTGGAGGCATGTAAGACCAGACTGGGTGAGGCTCTAGGCAGTATGTTCTAGTGGTTGGCAACTCTGTCCAGAGCAGGGGGGTTAAAACTAGATGATCTTTAAAGTCCTTTTTAACCCAGGCCATTCTATGATACTATGAACTTTCAATATTGGTTTGGGATCCTGCTCTGTGAGCAAATGGCCAAATATTTAGTATCTAAAATCTTTTTATTTATTTTATTTTATTTTATTTTATTTTATTTTATTTTATTTTATTTTTTATTTTATTTTATTTTATTTTATTTTATTTTTTCTTGTGAGTTATTCTTTTTAGTTTTCTTACATGTGTAGTTTTTTTTTTTGTTTTGTTTTGTTTTTCCCTTTTGGATTTGCAGTCAAATTAGTTTTCATAGCATATTAATGTAAAACTTTTCCTTTTTACATGTTAATTAATTTTATTTGAGAGCAAAATATTATATTAAAAATGTACTTTTAGCTGCAATTTAGTCACATATTTCTCTGAATCTTAAATTACTACTTCTACTACTACTGCTACTACTACTACTACTACTACTACTACTAAAGTAAGTAGTGTTTTGTTGTTGTTCTTGTTCTTCATAAAATTACTGACAGTTGAGATACTAAGAATGATGTTTTTTTTTTTTTTTTTTTTTTTTCCACCTGTTTATGGATGTCTCTTCCACAGATAAGAGTATTGATTAAGATATAACAACCTATATTTATTTCCTCATTTGTTCCCTATGCAACTTCTGGATTACAATAACTGGATTGCATTCTTGTAATGGTTAGACTGAAATGGTGTGTCTTTCATTGTTTACATGACTCACGGTATAAAGTTAATAGTCTTAGTGTTCTAAGGGAGAAACAGAAATCTGCATGCTCTTTCTAATCATCAGAAGAGTCCTTCTTCAGGGATAGCAAAGCAATCCTGAAACAAAGTGCTTTCTTACCATAGAACAACCATCTAAAGATGATTTTTTTTTTTCCTGTGATTCTCTGGATACAGTAATTACACAGAAGCTAATATAAAGATTTGAAAATGGAGAAAAATCAAATGCAGCGGCTATATTTTAGACTTCACACAGTAAATCTATCCAATTTCCAAAATTAAATCAGAATTAATTCTTTGATAGTCCATTAGTCCATACTAGTAAATTATAACACTAAAATTTGCTCTTGATAAAATTAATTTTGAGACAAATGGTAGCAATTAAAATGTCAATCTTCATGACTGACTGGATGACTTTAAAGGTAGCAGTCACATACTTATGTAGATAGATCAGATAATGTAAAACAGACTATGAAAACGTGAGAATGATAATTATCTTTATGTAGGTCGCTCTAGAATAACCTCAATTTTATCATAGTCTTCCATTAATTTGTTCTGTTCATAGCATTGGCTTGGAAGAATATGCACGTACATCTTTCCATGTATACTCTTGAGTCCACATTTATTCACAGAATCACAGAATGGCTGAGGTTGGAAAGGACCTTTGAAGTTACATCTAGTCCAAACCGCCTGACAAGCAGGATCACCTAGAGCATGTTGCACAGGATGGCATCCAGGCAGGTTTTGAATATCTCTAGAGAAGGAGACTCCACAACCTCTCTGGACAACCTGTGCTCTGTCACCCTCACAGAAAGAAATGCCCTCTCATATTCAGATGGAACTTCCTGTGCTTCCGTTTGTTCCCATTGCCTCTCTCCCTCTTCCTGGGCACAACTGAAAAGAGACTGGCTCCAACCTATTGACACCCTCCCCTCAGATTTTTTGTAAAATGTCCATCCATCCCAGGCATGAAATTAAGAAGGTCAAATCATGGATAAAATGAAACTGGTAGGAGATGACTAGTGCAATAACACATTTAACAAACTTATCAGTAGCAAAAAGTCGATCAAGAAAAATTTTGAACTGCTGTTGAATGGGGCTGATCATCTAGTGACAAATAACACAGATAATATGAGCTTTACAGTGTCTTTTTCATATATTTTTTCTGGGAAGGCCTGTTTTCTGGTTTCCCACGTCAAAAAATGTTGAGGAAAGACTACAAAGAGTAGAATAGAATAAAATTAGGAACTACTTAGGTACTACACAAGTCAATGGAATCATATGGAAAGCATTTAAATGTGCTCACTGAGCTGGCAGATAGGGTGTTAACCCTATTTGAAAGGTTTTGGTGGTTGAGGAGGTACTTAAGGGCTGGAGAACTGACTAATATAATTTCTATCTTCAAGAATCACAGAATCACAGAATCGAAGGGGTTGGAAGGGACCTCGAAAGATCATCAGGTCCAACCCCCCTGCCAAAGCAGGTTCCTTGGAGCAGGCTGCCCAGGTAGGCATCCAAACAGGCCTTAAATATCTCCAGAGAAGGAGATTACACAACCACCCTGGGCAGGCTGTTCCAGTGCTCCATCACCCTTACCCTGTAGAAGTTCTTTCGCATGTTGGTGCAGAACTTCCTGTGATCCATTTTGTGGGCATTGCTCCTTGTCCTGTCCCCACAAACCACTGAAAAGAGGTTGGCCAAATCCCTCTGTCTTCCACACTCAAGATATTTGTAAACATCAATAAGATTCCCTCTCAGTCTTCTTTTCTCCAGGCTGAACAGACCCAGGTTTCTCAGCCTTTCCTCATAGGGAAGATGCTCCAGGCCCCATATCATCTTTGTGGCCCTCCGCTGGACTCTTTCCAGGAGATCCCTGTCTTTCTTGTACCAGGGAGACCAGCACTGGACAGAGTGCTCCAGATGAGGCCTAACCAGGGCAGAGCAGAGGGGGAGGACCACCTCCCTTGACCTGCTGTCTCCTTTAATGCACTCTAGGATCCCACTGCCCTCTTGGCCACCAGGGCACAGTGCTGGCTCATGGTCAACCTGTCGTCCACCAGGACCCCCAGGTCCTTCTCTGCAGCAGGTCAACCCCCAGACTGTACTGATACATTTACTATTTAAGAATTTACTATTACTATTACTAAAGTACAATTACCAGTAATTACTCCTCCTCCTCCTCCTCCTCCTCCTCCTCTTAACGTGAGGGTGGTCAACTGCTGTAACAGATTTCCCAGAGAGGTTGTGGAATCTCTGTCTGTGGAGACACTCAAAACCCATCTAGACAGTCCTGGGCTAACTAGCTGATCCTGCTTCAGCACGGTGATTTGACTAGATGATCTACTCAGCAAACTATGAGGTACAGAACAGTCTATATAATGATTAGGGAAATAGAGATTGCTGTGATGAGAGCTTTTAAAATGACTGACAAATCAATCTAGTTTTAAATTTTAGAACAACTTTTTACTGGATTGTTATTCATTAATACACATTGCCACTGGTTAGTTCTTAATCTCTTTTAGCCATTATCTCCAGATATACAAAAATAAACAAAATAATTGTTCTTTAACAAACTTGTCCTAAAATAGCTGTAACTATAAAATTCTTTGGGTCTGATGTCATTTTCTTGAACACTGATGGCTATTGTCCTCAATGGAACCTTAATATCTTTTTTATTGCCAAGGTCAAAGTGACTAGGCTTGAAAGCTTGTCAGTGAGGAAAACTGGAGCACTTTCTTCTCTTTTTTCATCTTTCCACTCTTTTTCTTTATGTTTTATATTCATCCGATGCTTTCACAAAATAAGATGTAATCTTGTAATCTCTGTTCATTGAACCTTGTTGGTGGGATCAGGTTCAGTTCTGGTTTCACTTACCCTGCAAGATTTTTCTCTCATGCACATTCTATTCCTGTTTGCACAGTAGAATATTACCAAACACCTTTCCTGCCTGCTAACTTGTATCTTGCTATTTTTATATATTTCACATTTTCCTACGTCACTTTTATGCAACTATACATGTAATATAAACCTCCATCTACCCTTTGCAGTTATGGCTATTATTTATATATTTAAATTTTGCTGTGTTGCAAAAAAGTTAGTAGTACAATGTTACCAAATGTTAAAAGTTATTATGTTTTTGCTATTTTAGTATAATTATCTATGCTTATAATGCAACTGCTTTACAGGCTTTTCCTTCAGCTGCATGGGGATGAAGTACACATGGGGCAGTTGAGGGACTTGGATTTATTCAGAGTAAAAAATAGAGTTGCCAATCCTTTGATCTTTAAAAAAGTATTATAGAGAAGATGGAGTAAGATTTGTCTCACAGGTCTTAAGCAAACATATGACAGGCAATGGCCAGAAGTTTCAATAAGGGAAATTCTCTTTGTACAAAAGTGGAAAAATAAGTCATAATGAGTAAGCACTAGAACAGGATACACAAAGAGGCTGTGTAATTTCCACCCTTGGAGATTTTCAGAACTCCAGTGGCTCTGGACAATCTGGCTTTGAAGCTTAGTGCTGCTTTGAGCAGGACGTTGGACTACGTGACCTTCAGAGATCCTTGTAAATATCATTGTAATGCTTTATGTTGGGTCTGGTTAGGATGCAATTAATTAACTTTCTTCTTAGTAACCCATATAGTGCTGTTGTTTTGGATCTGTGATAAAAAACATTTAGATAACACACAAGTGTTTTGAACACTGATGGGTAGATGGGTAATGCTTGCACAGTGCCAAGGCTTTCTTTTTTTTTCCACTCTGTGTCTTGCAACCATTATGCAGGGGATGGGCAGGAAGTTCGGAGGGGACACTGCTGGGTCAGCTGACCTAAACTGACCAAAAGGATATACCATTCCATATGACATTATGCTCAGTGATAAAAGTTCAAGAAAAGGAGGAGGAAATGGGGACACTCAGGATTATGTTGTATTTCTTCACAAAAACAAACAAACAAACAAACAAAGACATGCATGCTATGGCCAAACTTTCCAGGAAATGGTTAAGCATCTGCCTCTTGTTGAGAACCAGTGAATAAAGTTTTCCTTTTTATTTTTTTTCTTTTTTCCCTCCCCTCCCCTCCCCTCCCCTCCCCTCCCCTCCCCTCCCCTCCCCTCCCCTCCCCTCCCCTCCCCTCCCCTCCCCTCCCCTCCCCTCCCCTCCCCTCCCCTCCCCTCCCCTCCCCTCCCCTCCCCTCCCCTTCCCTTCCCTTCCCTTCCCTTCCCTTCCCTTCCCTTCCCTTCCCTTCCCTTCCCTTCCCTTCCCTTCCCTTCCCTTCCCTTCCCTTCTCTTTTCTCATGTATGGATATTTTACTTCATCTATTAAATTATTGGTAAACCTCTGCATGTATTTTGGGACCCAATGTGGGACTCAAGGGGCTCCAGATAATGGCAGCCTTGATCAGAGCATGCTGCACTGTATTTATAGTCACAGTTCCTCAGTTGTGAATTGGTAGTCTCCAAGTCACAGGGCTTGCTTGCTTTACTGTATGTTGGAGTCAAGGGAGTATTAGTGGCTACTTTCAGTTCTATAAACATAGGTGTACTAGTACGATTTCAGATGCTCTAGTGTGTTCCAGGTGGCCTCTAGCTGCTGGTTCAGAAAGGTGCAGGTTTTCTCTAAGTCCTATTCCACATTTATCAGAATCTGCATATGTCTCAGATATCATATGGTATCTTAAATGGCATGAGAAAACTTCATGTGCACTCATGAAGGCATAAAGTCTGATTTTAACTTATATTAATTGTACATTTTATTAACATTGTCAAGAGTATAATAATTTTCATGAAACTAATATTAAAATATCACTAATTCAGTCCTGGATTCACTTCATCTAACTTCTGCTAGTTAAAAGTTAAGTTCTCAGGATAAACTAGTCATCTAAGCTCTCTTTATGATCCATGGAAAGAAATAGCCATTTCCAGAGGGCAGTTCATCTCCTTGTAAGATTGATATCATACGCATAAGTGAATTGCCCTATTTCTGTCTATGAGCTATAAAGAAAATCTAGCAGACTACTTGAACCGTATATCTTGTTTAAGGTGCTTGTTTTAAGGTAAGGCGCCTGACAACAGGTAAGATGAATCATTTTACATCTTTCAGCTACCCACTTAACCTCTGTTTCCTTTAGTTTTCCATTGATAATATGGGTTTAATTCGACTGACCTAGCTATTAAAAATCTTGAGGGTATTTAAAATTTAGGAAAATTTTCAAAGGAAATTAAAGGAAAAATATTTATTTGCCCTCAGTTATGAGAAACTTATTTAAAATATAGAAAGAATAATTTTCACAAACCAAACCAAACAAAAACACCAATGATAAAAGTAGTTTTGCCCATAAAGGACAATTTATTTTGCATCTTTGAGTTTAGCAGCTGCCAGTTGACAATGGAAAGGATAGTTCAGGTCTCAGCAGCAATATCATGCAGATATACCATACAAATATGGAGTCTATGCACTTCTGATGGCTCTTAATAATGCACAGTCATTACAGTCTTGAGTATCTAGATGGCAGGTAAAAGACAGAAGTATGACTGAAATAATCCAAAATCTCTTTAAAACATGAAAACAAGTAAGAAAAAAAAAAGTAACATTTTAATACAAGAAATAATAGAAAGTGGTTTGTTATTTGAGTTGGGCTATAGCTACAGAAGCTGCAGAACTGTAGAGAGAGACAACTCATTATACTATTATACTTGCTCTAGAAGGATTAAAATATATATACAAAATATGAAAAATGTAAATTGTATTAGTCAGATAACATCTAATATTTTTTTTTTTCTACTCTCTGAGAATGAGTGGTAAGTTGTATGTGCTAGCTAATATTCCTATTAAACTCAACAGAGATTTGTCCTTGACTTTATAAGAAGAATAATTAAGTTTGTAATGCAGAAGATTGGGATTTATTTTATACAGCTTTAGCTATTTGAAAATAAGATACTTTTCTTAATTTTATCTTAATTATACAGAATTTATATAAGATTAATTTTAAAATCTTGCTGATTCCTTTTCTAAATGTAACAAATCACACTTCAGAGAGACTGATTTCCTTTAATTGTTCAAAGAAAATTAATTTATAGAAAACCTAATTAGATAGATCCCACCTGAAGTATTCATACAAGCACCTAATAAAAAAAAAAAATATATAAACAAACAAGCAAAAAGCAGAAAAGTTACTTGGATTTTATTTATTTATTTATTTATTTATGCAGCATGTATAGTTTTCTACTCTCTATAGCAATATTCCGTTCTGATGTCTGTAGTTTATAGTAATAAACAATGGTGGAAAAAGCAGGAGATGTTGAGTGATCCATTTATGCCCTGAAATGAGTGACACAGATACTAATAAGACATAATTCAGAAATGTGCTAGCCAATTATTACCCATGTTCTGTTGGTCCCAGTGAAGCCTTACAGAGGCGGAAATAATGGAAATGGCCTTCTGAGAATGTCCATCATTTTCCATTGTGGAATCTTATTGTAGATGGTGTTGTAATGATTTAGCCTAACTGTTATGCCTACATGAAAATCCTTAAAAAAATAAAATAAAATCTTAATTTCACTGTCAATTATTTTCATAAATTTTCTCAACAATACTTCTCAGACTGGCAGCTACTTCAATAAAACTTTTATCCTAATTTTTATCATTTATGATAATTCAATTGTTCTGTATTTCATAGTTTATTCACGTGCATTAACAAACCTTTATTTTTCAAATTTAATATGTAAAGAGGCATCTTTGATGTCTTTTAATACTGTAGGACACTATGTGATTAGTCTTTTATATATGCAGTTGAAGAAAAAAAAATGTAAGTTTCCAACACCATGGTTTAACGGGAAGAAGAATTTGATCTATTTAATCTTTCACCTTTTTTATTCAAAGTACCTTTTCATGAGAAGAGGGACATTACACTGAATGATATGGACTTCATGTGATTAATAACAGTTTCTGATTTTCTCAATTGATTTATTTTATTTTTGTTTTTAAAAATTTGCCAATATTTCAAATGAAGCAAGCAACTACTGTAACTTTATTTCTTGAAGTTCTTTAAAAAGCTAAGAAGCCTGTTCTCTCTAGAGGTTTCTGCAGGGAAAAAAAATAGTTAACAGTTATGTTAAAAAAACAGTTACGAAAAAGTTATGTGTACTTGAACAATCAGAAAAAAAAAAATTTGGATGATGTGTGTGCCATTATCGAGTATGGAGATTCAGTGAAGGATGAGGATAATGAATCAATCTGATAAATTTTTGATTGATTGGCACTTAAAAAGACAAAGAAAAGAACTAAATCCAAATTGGCTAGGGAAAGTTAATTGTGCAAAATGACATTAGATTAAGGTTGTCCCTGTTCACCATTCTACAGAACTGATCTTACAGAGTATAATCAAGAAAAAACAAAATTAAAAACATATATTTAAATAAAACATCAACAAACTAACAACAAAACCCTAAAAAAATAATGTACAAGAGTGTAGTGGGTTTACGTGGCAAGGTTTTTGGTAGCAGGGGGCCATAGGGGTGGCTTCTGTGAGAAGGATCTAGAAGCTGCCCCATGTTTGGTAAGGGACCCACTGCTGACCAGAGCCAAGCCAATAAGCGATGTTGTTTTGTGCCTCTCTGAGAGCGTATTTAAGACAGGGAAAAAAAATGCTGCGCCACACAGCAGCTGGGAGAGTGAAAGGAGTGAGGAACGGCCTTGCAGGCGCCAAGGTCAGTGCAGAAGGAGGGGGAGAGGTGCTTCAGGCACCGGAGCAGAAGTCCCCTGTGGCCTGTGGTGAGGCCCATGGTGAAGCAGGATGTCCCCCTGCAGCCCATGGAATACCACAGTGGAGCAGGGTTCCATGCTGCAGCCCGTGGAGGAGACCATGGTGGGGCAGGTGGCCCTGCACCGACGGAGGCTGCCACCTCTGGAAGACCCCTGCTGGAGCAGATTCTGGGCTGGACCTGTGGCCCATGGAGAGGAGACCACACAGGAGCAGGTGACCTGGCAGGAGCTGCTGCCCATGGGGGACCCAGATAAGAAGAGTTTGCTCCTGAGAGATGAACCCCATGCTACAGACCCATATCTGGAGCAGCTCTGGAAGAGCTGCTGCCTGTGGGAAGCCCACGCTGGATCAGTTCATCAAGGACTGTATCCCGTGGGTGGGACCCCACAGCACAGGGGACAAGAGTGACTGAGAAGGAGCGGCAGAGAAGAAGCTCTGTAGACTGACCATAACCCCCATTTCCCCATTCCCCTGTGCCACTCAGGGGGAGGAAGTGGAAGAGGGTGGATGGGGGGGAAGGTGCTTTTGGTTTCTTTCCTTTGTTTCTCACTTCTCTAGCTTGTTAGTAATAAGCAATAAATCTTACTATTTTCCTATGCCGAGTCTGTTTTGCCCATTACAATAATTACTGCATGATCTTCTTGTCCTTGTCTCAACCTTTGAGCCCTTTTCATCTTATTTTCTTTGAGGAGGGGAGTGAGAGAGCGGCTGTGGTGGAGCTCGGCTGCCCACTCGAGCGGAACCACAACAAAGAGACAGTGGAAAACAGGAGCTTGCATTATTGCTCACCTCCGAGTGAAACGTGAATATTCATGCAATTTGAGTATTCTCTCCAATTTCCCCCAAATATGTATTGCATTAAAAAAGGTTGGATGAGTATCATTGGCCAAGAGGGCCAATGGGATCCTGGCATGCATTAAAAGGAGACAGCAGGTCAAGGGAGGTAGTCCTCCCCCTCTGCTCTGCCCTGGTTAGGCCTCATCTGGAGCACTCTGTCCAGTTCTGGTCTCCCTGGTACAAGAAAGACAGGGATCTCCTGGAAAGAGTCCAGCGGAGGGCCACAAAGATGATATGGGGCCTGGAGCATCTTCCCTATGAGGAAAGGCTGAGAAACCTGGGTCTGTTCAGCCTGGAGAAAAGAAGACTGAGAGGGAATCTTATTGATGTTTACAAACATCTTGAGTGTGGAAGACAGAGGGATTTGGCCAACCTCTTTTCAGTGGTTTGTGGGGACAGGACAAGGAGCAATGCCCACAAAATGGATCACAGGAAGTTCTGCACCAACATGCGAAAGAACTTCTACAGGGTAAGGGTGATGGAGCACTGGAACAGCCTGCCCAGGGTGGTTGTGGAGTCTCCTTCTCTGGAGATATTTAAGGCCTGTTTGGATGCCTACCTGGGCAGCCTGCTCCAAGGAACCTGCTTTGGCAGGGGGGTTGGACCTGATGATCTTTCGAGGTCCCTTCCAACCCCTTCGATTCTGTGATTCTGTGATTTCTTTTTCTACATACCAATCAGATTTGGTTTTTCAAATACAAGCCTGACTTCCATGGGAGATATTGGTTTCTCAGGTTTATTTACAAATTATAAATAAATCCAATAAAATTGCAGAAAAATCAGACCTAGCCATAGAAGGCTGGGGAAAATAAGTGAAAATAAGTATTTCAGTTAGGGCTTTTAGATCACATTAGTAAGCAGATATAAAAATAAAAATTTAAAAAAGTGAGGGGGGTAAAATATTTTAGCCAAGTAAATGTTGATTACTACAAGGAAAATAGAATGTCCTACAATGTATCTGAATATAAAGTATGAAGGAAGATGTTGTGAATCAGAGGGAAAACCATGAAGCCCCTATGGGTCCAAGACTTTACAGAGCTAGCACAAAATATTTTCCTGGCTTAAAGAAGATGATCTGGTTTTATCTTCTTTTCTGAACTAGGTTGTGCATTCTTGCATGCTCTTTAGTTCTTTACCTCTATTTCATCTTGAAGGAAATGAATTTAAGAATAATTCTTAATTATTTACTCCGCTTTGGTTTCAACAAAAAATGTCAACATGAGGTTCAAATCTCTGATAATCATTAATAATTGTAAGACATAGGGATCGATGAAAATGTGTGGATTCTGCATTGTGTCTGCCAGTTCCATTCAGAAGTCTCAGATCTGAGACATTAAAGTTTCAGTTAAATTCTTCCCCTTGGCTTCAATGAATATATCAACTAAGAGATAAACGTAGGTATCTAAATACCCTCTGAAATGCACTGGGACACTGAAGATGTTCAGATGAGGCAGGAAAACATGACAGAGAAAACCCATGTCGTCAGTAGCAGTGTGAACTGCTACTGAGTAGGAGCTCCTAAGGAATCTGAAGAGTGCTAAATTCCTGTTAAAGTAATTTGGGCAATGCCTATTTAAAAGAAAAATCAGTCAAAGCTCAGGTCTCTGGTGACTTAAAACAATCAGAGACTCTTAGCTTCTGCTTAGACACTTATATGTTAACAACTTATCCCAAAAAGCCAAATGTATCTTGGGTTGGCTTTCAAAAGAAGCATGGTCAAACACCATTGAGGGTGGTGATTCTCCCCTTCTGTTCTGCTCTTGTGAGACCCTACCTGGAGCACTGTGTTCAGCTCTGAGTCGCCCAGCACAAGGACATGGACCTGTTACAACAAGTCCAGAGGAGGGCCACAAGTTGATCTAAGGGCTGGACCACCTCTTTTGTGAAGACAAGCTTAGGGAGCTGGGATTGTTCAGCCTGGAGAAGAGAAGGTTCTGGAGAGAACTCATTGCAGTCTTCCAATACCTAAAGGGGGCCTATAGGAAAGCTGGGGGAGGGACTTTTTTATTGGGACAATGATAGGACAAGGAGTAAGGGTTTTAAACTAAAAGAGTATAGAATTAGATTAGATATTAGAAATAAATTCTTTATTATGAGGGTGGTGAGACACAGGAACAGGTTGCCCAGAGAAGTTGTGGATGCCCCATCCCTAGAAGTGTACAAGACCAAGTTGGATGGAGCTTTGATCAACCTGATCTAGTGGTAGGTGTCCCTGCCCATGGCAGGAGAGTTGGAATTAGATGATCTTTAAGATCCTTTCTAACCCAAACCATTCTATGATTCTCTGAGTTGATGCTGATCTTGTTCATAACAGTTGTTTTGCCAGTAGCCACTCTTTGTAAATGTATACATTGTGGATCATGCTAGCTGTGGTCCCATTAATCACCATTAGCTGATGTGCCATTAGATACCTTTGATAATTATATTCTCTTTCAGCAGTTCCTTGTTTAGTGCTAGCTGTCACCCCAGTGGTTATAGCCCCCACATATTCCTGTTGCTGAGTGTGATTTGTTCTAGTTTGTAAACTTTCTGGTAATGTATCATTGGACTGTCTCATGTGATCTGCTGGGTTATTTTATACAGTAATTCTCTGTCATATTTTAGAATGTGACATCACAAATCAGTTCAGATTCCTTCTCACAACAGTGGGATTTCCTAAACAACATCTCCCCACTGAAATGTAATAACAATTTTTAAAGATCCCTCCCAGAGTACAAGTTGTAGTGAATCCCTTCCCTTTAGAAAGATGGACACAGCTCTATCACCAACTCTTTGAAAAATAACTCCAGCAAATATAATTTTCTCAGGTCAACAAAATACTCTTTGTGACAGAAATCCTTCTAAGCTTTTACCACGCGTACAACAATTGCACTTACCCATTATTATAGCCAGGGCATCAACCCTTTTGCTAGAGACAAAAGTGTTTTTAACCCAATGGGAATTTATGTCAGTCTTATCTGTAAATGACAAAACAGTAGGTTTACCTTACTTCCTAATTATTTATTTATTTATTTATGTTTTTGTTTGCTGCTGCAGAAAATTTTAAAGTCCATTCCCCTGAGAAAATAAATTTGAAATAAGTGACACAGGTAAAACTAGATTGCAGGATGTACTGGGTGCAGATGCCCCAGTAGCAAAATGGAGGGTGGCATCTGCGAGCAGAGTCTGGGGCTTCCCCGTGCTGGACACAGCTTTTTCCAGCTCCCCTGGCACCACCACAGGGCATGGCTGGGCCCAGTAGTTAAGACAGTAGTAGGACCTCTGGTAAAACCTAGATAAGAAAGGGCAAAAAATGCTACAAAACGCTACACAGACAGACAAGTAAGGAAAAAGCCCTAGCACCAAGGTCAGAGAAGAAGCAAGGAGAGGAGGTGCTTCAGGGACCATGGCAGAGATTCTGCTGAAAGCCCATAGTGAAGACCGTGGTGAAGTACATATCCAAACTGCAGACCACACTAGAGCAGATGAATATTTCCTTCTCTGGAAAGGTGGTGTTTAAACATGTCTTTATTTCTCACTATCCAAATAATTATCATCAGAAAAAAAGAAAAAAAATAATAAAATAAAAATCCCTGCTTTGTTAAAATAAGTTTCCCTCTGCTGAGTTTTGTTTGTGACAGTAATTAGTAAGTAATCTCCCCATCCTTATCTCAACCCATGAACTTTTCATCTTATTTTCTCTCTCCTATCAGGAACGGGAGTTAAGAGAGTGGTTGGGTGCTGGCCAGGTCAACCTACCTCTCAATAATATGACATATTCTAGTTTATAAGTAACCTGACAAACTAAATATAAGAATGGAGAGACTTTGTAAGGTTGAAGTATAATGATTTCAGATTAAAAACTAAATAATAATAACAATAATTTTTTTAAAAATGAAGAGAATAAGCTTTTATAGTAACTATGATTCATAGATCTATAAGTATCAGTTGTAACCCAGATATTATTTTTAACTGATACACTGTTGTTACAGTTGTAATACACATTGAGTTATCTGACACCCTGTCAATGATATTAAAAATGCATATGACAACGTTAACGTGATATGCCTTTGTTTTTCTGTTATCTCCTGTGAAATCATTCTTCTCTGTAAAAGTGGCACTTCATCATCTTGATGTACAATTTACTAAACAAATGAACGGTCACTGATACCTGATTTTGTTGTCTGCAGCTTAATCAGTCAGCCAACTCATTTGTTTTATTTAATTATTTATTCATTAATTTATTTGTAGTTCTTATTCAATGAAATAAGTTTTCTGGAGTACTCGGCATCATACTGTGATTCTCAAAGAATGGATAAAAGAAAACGACATTTCTGTGTTTTTTTTTGTTGTTGTTGTTTTTTTTTTTTTTTAATAGAATGACCAAGTATAACAGTTAATAACCATATAAAACTCCAGAATCTTGTTGGATCATTACTTCAAAATGTGTTCATAGATGAAGAGACTAAGAGGAGAACTTAAACTGATTCAAAATTATATTATTTTCCTTACATAATTAACATCATCAGAGACAGATATTTGAATAGTAAAGAAACTAATGAAGCACTGGTTACTGAACACCTATCGGTATGCTTCTTATTATTTTTCTCCTTAAATCTTAATGAGGTGTAATTACAGTTTCTCATATTTTGTCTGGAACATGCATTATTCTAAAAGCAGCAACAAGTATCTGTATCTGACTTCACGAGCAGCAAACTTACTGCAAATATGTAAATGAGGAACAACAAAGAAGAGCCTGGAGATATTAACATCTGTGTGCATGAAGCAACCATTTCACAACTCAGTGGACCTTAAACAAAGCAGACATTGAAATCTGTTCAGTACACAGGGTGGATTTTTAAATATGTTCAATTACTGCTTGTCGCCCAGCTGTCACAGCTTCAGTCACACCAGGGATTCTGCTTTGACATTACCAGAATATAAAAATGGTGCTCATGATATATAGTTTTCATGCATAGTAAAATAAAAGTTTTTCACCCATGTGTATGAATCAGAGATCCATTATTATATCCATATCACTGGCAATTTAGATGAGTAGAGATGGAGAGACATCTGCTAGGAGCAAAATAGCTATTTTACCAATCGACCTAGTAATTGCCTGACTAACTCTGTCACTTCTGTGTAATGTTTAAGAAAATATATTGCTTTTGAGAAGAATATGATTTCTTCATGAAAGATAATTCATCTCTTTACAAGGAAGGGAAAGAGAAAGCCACTCTCCTACTGCCTGGAAAAGTAAATTTATCTATTCAACTTTTTCCACAGAGTATAGCAAAGCATATTAGATGTTTTGTATACTAGAATCTTCCTTTAAAGTAGGTAAAAACACATGATACACATTGATTGGCAGAGGACCTTGGGTGTTCTGTTAAACTGTCTTTTCAAATAATCATAGCCTTTACATAGTACACAGCTATTACTAATTTAACTAATTACTGTCTGTAATAATTATTATTACTGTCACTGTTAATAATACTGGTATTAATCAAAGGGATTTACATAAATATTACCTTGTGTATGAATGCCACAAATCAATTTTTTGAGTATAATTTGTTAGAATATTTCCAGGGTCCTTTAATTAGACTAACTTAGAGGCAAGAAACATTTTTGTAATACTTTCACAAACCCTTATGTTTAACAAATTATCTTCCTTAAGGGCTGTTTTTAGTGATTAGACAAGCAGTGTGAGCGTATATTAATGAGAATTCATGCTTTAGACTGATTCCAGACATGACTTCTGTATATTTCTTTATGTTTGTATTACTTTCTGTTTTACTGAAGTACTCTTAAGTAACTTATATCTATCTATACATATTCATATATATATATAAACAAAAAACTACAACAACAAATTTTTCATAATGTTGCAGTGCCTGCTTAAACTTCTGATAGTAAAGTCATTCATGACTAAAATGTCTAAAACATAAATACAACATATAGAACAAGTTGGGGACTTAACATTGAATCACAGAAGATATCACACTAAGGGAGTGTTTCCCTGCTTAGGGAAACAGAAAAACATGAAATGTTAAGCAGAACTCTCTCTGATATACCATTTCCTATTTTCTAGGTATCTGAATTAGCCACAGTCGATACAAATTCTCCTATCATCAGGACGCATTTTAAATAGAAAATGCAAAAACATACCCTGGAAAATATTCTTTTAGATGAGTGCCCTAAACTTGTCGTTCTTGTCAGTTGTAGCCACATCCTTTCTTATGATCTGTCATAAACGCCTCTCCTACTAACTCACCTGCAGTGTGTTTTGCTTTGGTGTTACCTAGTCTTTCCATTAACTAGATGGAACCTTTGGTCCAATGAAGCATCAATACTCTGAGTACCTTGTTACCTTTGAAAGAACATTCCTGGTTATCATAAAATAGTTCTTCAGAAGCTTGTGGCACAAGAAGCCAAATGTGATGTTTGTAATCATTGAGTTGAGCCAGATGGGATAATTTATGTTCTATTTATGTCTGAATCAAGAGAAAAAATAATGAGTAGCAGTAAATAAAAGTAAAAAGTAGTGGCAGTATTCTTGTTTGTGTATTAGTAAGGCATTTGCAAATGTATTCATACAACCACTTCAACTCAGATATCAAAAATAAGTGTTTTCAATTTCACAACTAGAATCTGTAACTACCCAGGGTCACACTCACTTTTTCACTTTTTGTTCATCACTGTAAGCGTTTTTGTTGTGGAAGATTTCTAGAGATGTAATCCTGACTTCAGTCTATCCTGTGCTAATTCTGCCTTATTGATGTAAAATATTGAGGGGGAAGGATGTAATAAAAGAAATTCCAGACAGTTCTGGGAGATGCTTCATCTCTCTTGAGTATGTCAAGCTCTCCTTTGCTTAACTTTGTCTTTAAACTGCTGTACATTGTGTGATAGATACTGAGAAAATTACATCTTTATACCTAAGAACCCCTATACTCTGTTACTGAAAACTAAAACAAGACTTGAGTATGATCCAGATTCATGGCAAGAGCAGTAGGGAGGCTCTTTTGGATACAGACATATGCAGTCTACAGTTCTTCTAATTTAGACAAGAATAAGTCCATAAATGGCCCCTTTCTTCTCCAATTTTAAATAATAGAGTAGATGAAATAGAATAACCCATAATAGTAAATATTTGATCTGGCATATCTATATTTCTTGAACTACTTATCATCCAAAGTGTGTCAATGGTTCAGTTCTCAAAGTGACTGAAAACACTTCTTCTTGACTCTTTCCCCTTTTTTATGGCACTTGGTAGCTGAAGAAGCAGACTTCGACAGTATTATCAAAAATATATTCAAGGATTTGAAAATAAGCAACTAAGCAAGAAAATATGTTCATTTTTTTTAGAAATAAATAAATGATTATTAGTTATTGCAATGTACTATCAAGATAGAAAACCATGATTTACATTGTATGTGAAAAAAAAAATATTGTTATTATTATTATTTTTATTTTTTTTTTCTCAAAGGTAGTTTGCAACAACTCTGTAAAAATTATATGTAATTTTAAAATGTGTTCCAGTTAATTCTGACATGCATAGTTATACATAGTTACAGGGGAAGAAAATACCAGAAAATTGTAACGTTCCTGTACATGACTCTGAAGTATTAAAAATCAAGCATTAAATATAAAATTGAATGCAAATGTAGCCCATCTCGTCTTCTACAATAGTTTCTTATTAAAGGTGCTTACTAACTTCTGTGAGCTACTCTCATATTTTCACTTCTGTAATTTACTACTTGTTATTTGTAGTTAGCATATGGCGGTCATATGTTCTAAAAGAGAAATGACCTGAAAATTTACATCAGTGTAGACATTCCCAAGGTATATTCCTAACAACAGTTTGGTTATTAGGATTCTTTTTTTTTTTTTTTTTTTTTTTTTTTTTTGCTATATTAAATCTTTTCAAGACCATACTGTTGAAATCTTAAAACAGTCATAGCTATATTTTTAGAGTTACAGACAATGATCACATATACTTTCAAATGTATAAATTTGAATCCTCCCCCCACATCTTATTCTGTCCCATCCCATCCCCTCTCCTTTTTTTTTTTTTTTTCCTTTGAGACTTTGAGTTTGTTAGAAGGTTTACTTTTTCGTGTTTCAATCTTCATTGAAAACTATGGGACTATTTATTTTTTTAAAAACAAAAATAAATAAGTAAATGAAAAAAATAGCAATTCATGAATTGGAAGGACTTTAAAATTTGTATATTCCAATTTTTGATTGACATGTTTTTGGTTTATGTCAGATGAATATTATAATTCTTGTGATGTGAAACATTTTTATGTTCAGTCTTTTGTGGATTGTTAAATTAAATGAATGGTTTAGTGGCAAATCATTTGGACTTAATCTGTTGCATAAAACTTTGGGTAGTATGTGTAAGCAGTGCTGGATTTGAAGGGGCTTATGTTAATCATAGTCTGTGAGTTGCATTTGCTCTCTGTGTGTGCTGAGAGTTACAGCTGATGAACCACTGATTTGTGAGAAAACCAGGCAAAGGAAACATGAAAATGCCACTTAGCTAACAAAGGAAACAATTCCACAGGAAATGTAAGATCAATTAAAAGTAGTCCACAAAATGTGTGTGCCTGTTATATTTTCTCTGAAGGAAACAATACTTTTGTATAGATAAATTATATTTTTGTTACATTTTCAGTTTATAAGAAGCCAATCAGTAGCTCTGAAAATTATTAAAGTTCTCAGTATACCACACAAAAGATATTAGCCATCTGAAGTATTCTCTATTCAGATGCAAAAGCATACAAACTTAATTCTCTAAAAATTATACTAAAAATATTTTAAAATACTCTGTCAAAACATTTTTAATCCACTACTCTTAACATAGCAAACAACAGTTGTTTACATCTACTGAAGCTGAAGAAGGCTATTCTGCTATATCCAAACTTCTGCTGGCAACTAAGGAGAAAGAAATTGACAGAAAGGAAAATTTACAGAAAGAATTGCCCTAGTGCACCTGAAAAGTGGGTCTAAAGTAGGTTGAAGAGAAAGAAAGCCTCAGTATTATACTTTTCCCCTCCCCCTACAGGGAAGAGAAGGAAAAATACACCACTCTTGACATCATACTCTTCCTAGTGAAAACCTAGCTCCCTGTCACTCTGCTTCTTGAAGAAAGCTGACATTCAGACCTAGAACCCAGAACACCAAAAGACTGAACATAATACCAAAGAATAATGGTATTAGGAAAGGGCAGGTGTTTGTTTGTTTGTTTTATGGTTTTTGTTTGTTTGTTTGTTGTTGCTTTTTTTTTTCCTATGTAACAATTTTCATATATTTCCTGAGATTTTTATTTAGTAATTGGAAAATGAGTACATGCTATTCTAAGTATTGAATAAATTAAAACATTGACTGACTATCATTAAATTCTTAGCTCAATGTATATAAAGTGATAACTCTTGCCTATAATCGAATTTTGAGCATAACATGATCTATAGCACATTTATCTGGGAAAAAAAAAAAAAAAAAAGTAAGTTGGCACAATCCCATATATAGTCAGGTCAAGTGATCTAATAATTAAGCAGTGTAAATGAAAAAGAATTCAGTGTTTAAACCCAAGTTGTCCCGGTTTTAACTGAAAATGATTTATTTCCATTATATCTTATATCAATGCTATTATTTAAAATAGGACCAGGCATGCTTCACTGAAAGTGAGATGGCTCAGCCTGAGTGCATTCATGCTACATAGCAGCTGGTCCTATTTTTCCTTTGTCCCCACATTTCCTCTGGGTGCTTCCTTGGCATAAGTGTTTTGTTTGTTTGTTTGTTTGTTTTTGTGTTTGTTTTTGTGAGGTTTGGTTTGGTTTTATTTTTTTTTCTTTGTTTTTTTTTTTCAGTTCAGTCATCTGAGTTGTTGTGAGATCTGTATGGAAAACCTCAGTTATATGATTTTCAAATAAAATTGAGGGTGTTTGTGGCGTGCTTTGGGGTTTACCATGAGGACATATTGGAGTATCTGTGAGAGTATCTGAAGATGTAAAGGCCTTTGGAGAACTTCTGAAGAATGTGTAGATCAAAGGGAAACAAGCACAGTGCAGTCCTTCTCACACTGTTTATTATGAACTTTGCCCCTCATACATTATCTTTCAAACAGTGGAAGATGTTCCCTTAAGTTCTCTTATTATTTGTCATTATTATTTTAAAAGAAAATTATAGGCTTTAGCATTGCTTGTGTAAAACATAACAATCAATGGCAGAACAAGAAGTAATGTGATAAATATTTCTTTCGTTCCTACATCAGCCACTGAGTATTATTAAATAACTAGTTTGTAAAAACCTCTTGAGAGAAAGAATACTGTCAAGGTACGTTATTTTCAGATTCTGCTAGGAAATAATAATAATAATAATAATAATAATAATAATAATAATAATAATAATGCTCTCAAGTTTAAGCAAAGGGTCTAATCTTGCATTAGGCCAGACATGAGAATTGCTGAAAGTAATCTACTGAAAGAAAGCTATGCTTTTTGATGATGACACTTCTACTCATAATTTAACAAAAGGAAGGGGAAAAAAAGCTGCTTTGAAGATTCTTCCAGAAGTCTCTTCTTTGAAACCAAAAAAATAAAATCAAAGATACTCAGATGTAGTTAGAAAGAGGCTCAAGAAAGTATTATGTGCTATTAGAATAATGTGGATAAATTAATAAATTTCAAGAAAGCTTGTGAGTTGGCAATGTTGAGCTTTATGTATATAACTGTTAGCAAAATGAGAGGCTTAGACTACATTCATTTTATTCAGAATTTAAATTTCAAGTGCTCGAGTCTCTTCCTGTTGAGAAAATAACTTCTGTTCTTATGTAAATCTCTCTCACTGTCCACTTACAAAGGTCACCAAAGAAGGAAAGAAATTATATTTCCTTGCTAATAAATGGAGATTCAATATTAAGCAAACCAATGGTTTTTCACCTCTATTTGAAAGTATCTGTGACACAATCTTCATTATTCCACAAATCACAGAATCAGAGTGATTTAGGTTGGAAGATCTCTGCAGGTGATCTGTTCCAGCCCCCCTGCTCAATCAGGTACACCTAAATTGGGTTGCCCAGAACCATGTCTAGGCGGCTTTTTAAGATCTCCACGGAGAGAGACTCTACAACCTCTCTGGGCAACCTGTGCCAGTGTTCTGCCACCTACACAGTAAAGAAGTGCTTCTTGATGTTTAGACAGAACCTCTTGCTTTTCAGTTTGTGTCTGTTGCTTCTTTTCCTGGCACTGGGCACCACTGAAAAGAGCACAGCACAATGTTCTTTGCACCCTCTCTTCAGTTATTTATGCACATTGATAAGACTCACTCCCTGAGCCTCCTCTCCTCCAGACTGAACAGTCCCAACTCTCTCAGCCTCTCTTCATTGGAGAGGTGCTCCAGTCCCTTGATTATCTTGGTGACCTTCTGTTGGACTCTTTCCAGTATGTCCATGTCTGTCTTGTACTGTTTAGCCCAGAACTGGACAGTACTCCTGTTATGAACTCACCAAAGCTGTGTAGAGCAGAAGGATCACCTCTCTTGACCTGCTGACTATACTTTGCCTAATGCATCCAAGAATAAACCTTAGCACTAAGGGCATATTGCTGCTGTTGTCTATAAGGACTCCTACATCTCTTTCTACAGCCTGTTGAGGTCCCTCTGGATGGTAGCATGACCTTCTGGTGTATTAGCCACTCCTCCCAATTTTATGTAATCTGTAAACTTGTTGATAAAACCAGGTTGGATGGGGCTTTGAGCAACCTATTATAGCGGAAGGTCTCCCTGTCCATGAAAAGGGATTGGAAGGGATTGGATATCTTTAAAGTCTCTTCCAACCCAAGGCATTCTATGATTCTGTGATTTATGATTCTACAGTTTTATAAATTTTGCACATAAACCATGTAAGCATTATTCCCTACTAATTTCCAGAAATTAGGTAAAAATAAAGAATTTTAATTGAGGAAATTGGTATATATTTTTCTTTGTAGAGATGTTGATTATTTGATAATGATCAGGATAATTGTTATCCAGTAGATGTAGAAAACACAGATTTCTAATGTAAAACTTCTAATTTCCAAGTACTCAAGTAACTTTTCCTCTGTGGGTATGAAAGGAGTTTCCAAGGCTTCTATCCTATCATTGAAATACTTAGCTTAGATGTGCTAAATATAACAAGAATCTCATAAGTGTAACAAAAATAATGTAGGATAATATGACTACATATGCAGATATGTCTGCAATCAGCTGATATTAAGACTCTAAAATCAGGGACATTGTAGTAATAAATTAAATACTGTGTGATGAATGCTGTGATTAAAGAATGAACTAATTTTAAAGCAAAGAATGAGGAAATAACAGATTAAGTTAGTGCATCTTACCTACATACAGTACATCTCAGACAAATTTCAAGTTTTTAAATATTCTATGAAACCCAAATTTAAGTTTTAATTACTTTGAAAATGGCTAACAGGTGTGAGCATTACTACTTCTAATTACTTTTTATTTGAAAAGCAGATTTATTTATTTATTTATAAAAAGGAAAGGATTTACTGCTGGGACACTTACCTTTCTGGATGTTAGCTTTCTTATTGACTGGTATTTTTCCCTTGTTGTTTCATTCTAGATTGAAGACTATGGTAAACAATCTTGTGCTATGTATTTCTAAATTAAATTTATTTTTACATCAGTCCCTGTTTTGTGAGCAAACATTACAACTAGGCAGAATATTCTAATTCACAACTCAGTTAGCTTGTCATTTATCCCAATGGTCTATCATAAGGGGTCAGAACATGTCTAAATCTTTATTTGTTTATATAAGGCCCAATTAAAGAGAGTCCCATTATCCTTTTATTTCAAACTATTTGTGAAAATAAATGATAGGTTAAAAGTGAGGTGCGTGTGCAGTACAAAAATATTATTTCAAAAATGATTTTAATGAAAATGATTTGAATGATTTCAAATGAAAAGGATTATTTCAAAAATGACATACTACTCTCAAGAAAGAACTTTGAAGACATATTTCAGGTTTAACTATTTTAAATAATTCTCAGTTTTCATACAAAAAAGTGATTTTAGAGGGATAATGACGGCTACATGTATATCACTTAGAACTTCACATCTATTTTATATATGAATACTAACGCCAGTGTTATGTAGTACCAAGATGAGAAAAAAACAAGGAAGCCTTGAAGAAAATAGGGAGGCTTGTAGCTTTTGCAGTCTATAGCTGAGAAAATAACTCTGTGTGCTTATTGGTAGGGTGCACCAAGCACAAACCTACAGACAACAGTTATGTTAGTGCTGGAAAAAAAAAAAATCTTATGCATTTTAAATTGAAGGAGTTTATTCTAATTTGGTCCTGGTTTGTGCTTTATTCTCACATGGAAATTTCTTCCTGTTTTCAGAGCACAGCTTGCAAGAGAATTGCAGTTATGATGGTTAGAGATTTTTTTCCTCTCTTCATTCTTTCAGTTCATGGTGCAGTATGGACAGCAGGGAAAGCAGACAGTGGAATAGGAACAAAAAAATCAAGAGATGCAGTAGTAGACACATTTTATCTCTAGGTCTGACATTTCAGAAAAGTAGTATTCTTTGACAAAGGTGAATGACTCTCTTTGTCCCATACTGTGGTAATAAGCCTCCATCTCAACCCTTAATCTCCACTGCACCTAACAAGGACAATTTGAGAGTTCATTCTGCAGTCTCTGCTGTGATTAAATAACTAGTTATAGGCTTCTGTATAGGTGTGGAGTCCTACTGCCATAACATATTTTTTGTCTTTTGCTGTTCATTTGTAGAAATGACTGAATGTATTCATTGTTCTTTTGTGCCATAATATTATAGAACACATAGTTATTTTTTCTATCCCTTGCTCAACAATGATCCTGACAAATTGTACTGGTTAGCTTGTGGCTTGACATAAATTTTTAAAGTAGCTATTTCTTGTCTAAATGTGATTTAAGTTGTTTTCATCATTTTATTTCTGTTATCAAAGCCTCCTGATAGTAGCCGAAAGTTTGCACAGAGGCAAAATGGTCCTTTAATTTGTATTTGTTTTATTTAACAGAAGGTATTACAGCATATGTTGTTAACATAAAATGATCCTGAGTGTCTGTGAGTATGAGACACTGACAACAGTAATTTTGAATGAGGAAAACCTAATTAACACACATCTTCAGATGGACGCTTGGTGGAAGTTGACTGCTGTATCTAAAGATTATGTTATATATAGTTCTTTATTATCCATTCACTGCACCTGTTACATCTCCTGTGGAAACTGCAAAGAGTTTTTTTACCTGAAAAGAGTTGCATGCATGGTCAGCAGATGACCAGCCTGGATTCTATTCTCGGCTCCCATAGTAAGCAAGAAAACTTCATTTGGTACTACATATTTTCTTTCCTTAATAGGATGATGAAAAGGAGAGATGGAGGTAGACATAACAGGTGGAAGGGAAGAAGAAAGAGCACACATTCATTCTCTTTCTCATATGCACATATGCTGAAATCAGAAAGTAAGTAACCTTAATCTACTTTAAAGCAGGAATAGAAAAGCTAGATATCTAACGTGGACTAGATGTCAAGATAAAGTCAACAAAAACATAAATCAGTAGAAGACAAATAGTTTTTTGTAGTCTACCTAGAGTCTACCTTCAGCAAGGCTTTTGACAAGGTCTCCCACAGTATTCTTCTGGAGAAACTGGCAGCCCATGGCTTGGACAGCTATGCTCTTTGCTGGGTTAAAAACTGGCTGGATCCTGGGCCCAGAGAGGAGTGGTGAATGGAGTAAAATCCAGCTGGTGACCTGTCACCAGTGGTGTTCCCCAGGGATCAGTGTCCCATCAGTGTCCCAGTGGCCCATCATCTTTAATATCTTTATTGATGATTTGAATGAAGGAATTGAGTGCACCCTCAGTAAGTTTGCAGATGACACCAAGTGTCAACCTGCTGGAGAGCAGGAAGGCCCTGCAGGTTGGATCCATGGACAGATGCCAGAGGAATGAGGTTCAGCATGGCTAAGTATCCTGTCCTGCACTTTGACTACAACAAACCCATGAAATGCTACAGGCTTGGGGTAGAAAACTTGGCTGGAAAACTGTTCAGAGGAAAAGGATGTGGGGGTGCTAATCAATGCTCACCTGAACATGTTCCAGCAGTGTGCCCAGCTGGCCAAGAAAGACAATGGCACCCTGGTTTGTATCAGGAGCAGTGTAACCAGCAGGACGAGGGAGGTGCACCTCGAGTACTCAGTACAAGGACACTGAGGCTCTGGAGTGTGTCCAGGGAACAGCTACAAAGCTGGTGAAGGGTCTGGAACACAAATCTTATGAGGAGCAGCTGAGGAAACTGGTGTTGTTTCATCTGGAGAAGAGAAGACTCAGGGGAGACCTTATTGCTCTCTACAACTACCTGAAAGGAAGTTGTGGGGAGCTGAGGGTCAGCCTCTTTTTTCTCTGATAACTAGCAATAGGAAAAGATGGAATGGCCTCAGGTTGCACCAGGGGAGGTTTAGGCTGGAAATTAGGACACATTTCTTCTCAGAAGGAGTGGTTAGGCATTGGAATGGGTTGCCCAGGGAGGTGGTGGAATCACCATCCCTGCGGGTGTTCAAGAAAAGGTTGGACGTGATGCTTAGGGACATGGTTTAGTGGGTGACATTTTTAGTAGGGTGATGGTTGTACCAGATGAACTTGAAGGTCTTTTCCAACCTTAATGATTCTATTATCTATGATTTAACTTGAAGGTAGATATCTGAAATACATAAACAAGTAAAAAATGTCCGTGGGCTGGATTCTTCTTTCGTCCACTGTTTATGAAAGGAATGTAAGGTAAAGAACTCAAATTAGACATATAAATTCTAGGTTTCCAAGGTAAATTAAAACAGTCTAACTCTACACTTCAATTAAGTTTCTCAGTTTCAACAGTTTCCCATTATCTATTACTGTGGGTTCATATAAATTCATCAACACTGAGATTATGAAGAAAAAATAAATTCCCAGACTGGTAGGGGGAATCCAATAAGAGTTTTATGTATGTTACTCACACGTTATCCTCAGCTGAGGTGATAAAACCAATCGTTATTTTATGTTGAAATTTGGGACCCAGTCAAATTTTGCCCTTCAGATATCAGCCCTACAGATAATCTGCTTCATCCTTAACATCTGTGGTATCAGGAGAACACACTGCAACTTCTGCACGTCTTTTAGCTGTCTGGAACAAAGTGAAGAAATAGGAGGCATAAAAATAGTCTGAATACTCTGAGTTTGAGGGTGGTTTTTGTTCATTTACTTAACAGCTATACAGTGATCTTTTGTGATCTTTTTTTTATTATTTTTTTTTCTTTTTTTTTTTAGATATTAAATCTCATCATGATTACTAGTTGGAATATAATCTTTTAATCTTTGAAGCATGAAATTTAATAAGCCTTCCACTTTTAAATTATTAATTATAACTCAATAGTTTTGCATATAAATTTACAGTGGTGTTTTTAAGAAAAAAGGTGACTGCATAACACTTTTTGACAAACTCAAAATTTTTCTCAGGTTCATTTAACTTTCTGTCTTGACCTTTGCTAGACCAAGGTATATGAAAATTATCTACTTCTTACACTACACAGAGGAAAATTTTCAGCTAAACCACATTAAAATACAAACACAAAACAAGCACATAAATTTCATCATAGTTTTTAATTTTGCTTTTTTTTTTTTTTTGAGTGACTTCCTAAGACAATAACATTTATACTTAAACACCGAATGAGATGATATTTTAGCTGTTTAACTCTTCAGATTTCAATTCAACTATTTTTGTTTGTTTTTCAGCTTTGAGGCAGGTAGAAAAAATATTCTGATATATATTGTCCATAGTGTTCATTTATGATTTATTTTTATAAGTTTATTTCTGTCCTGTCATCCTAAGATGTATTTTAAAGATGAAAAACAATCTTTCAAGGTTTGCAAAGATTCCTCAGCTCTTTAGTTATGTTATCTTTTTTTTTTTTAATGCTTTTTTTATTCTTAATTATTTTTATTATATTATTAATTAATAATATTATATTATTAATTAATGTTATATATTAATTGCATTATATACAAACGTTTTAAAGCATGTAACCACATTTAAATAAGATCACTCTGATATTCTTTGCACTATTTATTTCTCCATGTGTGCAGTGTCTTGTAGATGTTTTATCATGTTTATATACAGAAAGGCGGTATCTCTTGAGCTGTCAACATTAACTCCAAAGATAATTTTCTGGCTAATACTGTTAATTTTAATTCTGGTAGGTTATATGAATAATTTCAGTTGTCATCCACCTTTTTTTTTTTTTTTTCCATTTTTATTGACACTCAACTTTCTTGCATCTGTTACTGTTTTTGTCTTCTGTAAAGCTTGCTGACTAGTCTCCTGACTTTCTTTCTTTTTTCCTTTTTTTTTTTAAAGAAAAAATATATTATCAAAAAAAAAAAAAAGCAAAAACATTGAATATCAGTATTACTTGCTTTTTCCTTAAACTTATATAAACTTTTTTCCTTAAACTCCTTATAACTTTTTTTCTTAAGGGAAAATAGATGTTTCACGCTCCAGTGCATCTTACTCTATATAATATTTTTCTTGCAGCCTATGCTTTTATTAAAATAGTAAGACTTCCAAACATGGAAGAACTATTGAACCCAGAATTATTCAATTCAAAGCATTTATTATGCGTTGTTTCTTTAAATAATCTTATATTATGTTATGACATATTAGTAAATATGTTTACTGAAAGTCATCAAGTTTTACAAATACGATCTAGTATCAAAATACATGTATAATATTCACTGTACAAACTAACCATGATTTTACAAAATAAAATAAAAATGAAATGAAATAACAAGCAAAAAACAAACAAACAAAAAGAATGTGGATCCTGAAATAAGATGTTTCCTATCTCTTTATGAAAGCAAATAACCTTACTAGTGTAAGGAATGTTCCAGCAATTCATGTCAATAGAAGGCTTGAATGGTAAACCTTGAGTATCCGATATCTGGGAGATATCGGATATCAGTTCAGAATAACTGCTAACTATTGTGACTATTGCATGAGACACTACGCAAGTCTCTGATATCCGGCCAAGAGATTAAGGAGAAAGGGGAAGCTGAAGGACAACTAAAAGACAAACCTTGCATGGGACGCTGAGCGAGTCTCTGATGGCCAAGATGGACAAAGAAGAAGGACAAGGACAAAGCCTGGGAGGAAGACCTTCAGTATGAGAGACCCCCAGGAACCACCTGATACCAGAGGGACCAACTGATACACATGTGCCAGTGGGAGCGTTCAGATTCCGGGATCTAATTATAATAACCCTGCCTTTTATAGAAGAAGTATATATAATACATAATACATATTATGTATTATAATACATAATATGTATTAGCTTAGGAGCATAAAAACCAGCTGCCTGAAGTAACGTGTGTGTTGAAGGAGCCCAGACTCCTTGCACACCCAGCACTGTTTACTTGCTTTTTATTGACCCCATAAATAAATCTGATAAAACTAAAATGACTCAGAATTTATAACACTAGTTATAATAAAAATGTTAAAATATACTAATACTCAATTTGTTTTTATAGCAACTCCTTTCTTTGAGCCCTGACTACAAGAAATTACCGTGAAGTGTATGCCATTTAATTGCAAGGCTATAGGAGTCTTGTATTAGCTAAACAGAGGGGATTTAACAGTTGTATCTTGTGATTATGACTAGGTCCATTATAGGATTAACATTTGTTGACCGATAATGCGATGTCAATTGCACCATCAGTCTTTAACAACGCGTAACAATGACTAAGTCTATGCCAAACCACATTCTGAGCTATCTAATGTGTGAGGACCTTCATTAGGTGACACCCTCAGGAACACCCTTGGAGTGTTAGATTATAGCTTAAGGGTAGATATTTTCTATTCAAAGGAAAATATGTTAGGATATTTTCCACACATACAATCTTGTATATACAAGGATTGCAAATTGGATTATGAATATTCACTATCTATGCATCTTAACATTTCTGCTAGGTGGAGAGAGCAATTGACTTAAAAAAAAATAATATAATACATTAATTTAATAGTAAATATTACGCTAAATATTTTTTACTTTCCTTTAGTACTTTTAAAATAACTGTAAGTACATTTAGGATTTTATTTTTATGTTATTCCCCAAAATCATAAAGGATAAGATAAAAGAAAAAAAGAAAAAGGATGTGAAGATAAGACGGAAAAAAAAATGCAATGCTGAATTTAAAATAAATAAACATAAAATATGGAAGAAAAAAACTGTATGTCATAGTATTTTTGTTACTCTACATCAAAGAGCTTTATTTATTTATTTATTTTAATAGAGTAAAATTTAAAAAGATAGCAGTATACTTATAGAAAACTACACATCATCATAAAGAGAAACTTACCTGTTTCCTTTTCTAGAAATAGTCTGAGAACAGTGTGTTAGAAACACAGCCCTTGGTAAAAGAGATTCTATATAAAAAAAGAGAAACTGCTTAAAATTATGTATCCTTAAACCTTATCAAACAGATTTTTGAAAATGGAAAGGACTTACAAAAATAAGAATACCGTTAAATTTTTATAGTTCATTGAATTTGTATATACTGTTGAAAACTAAATATATTGGGAAGGATGTTTTGACTGCTTATAGATATTTAGGCACTGAAATAAAGATAAAGTATGTTTAGCAATATTTTTTTCAAAGTAGTTCCAGTCCATCAGTTTCTTGAATGCTTTAGCAGTCAATTTTTTTTCCAGATAGAAAACTTCATTTCTGAGCTTCCCTCTGAAAGCCTTGGCAGGCAGATGACCGTCTGGTAGTTCTATCACTTTGCTGCACTGAGCTGCCTGATAAGCAATGAAAGGGAGGAAGACTTGATTGTATGACAAAAGACTATATAAAGTTAAAACTGTCAAGCAGCTGAAGATGAAGGCAATCTCTCTTTCGCAATATACATACACTGTAGTATAGTGTATATGTACACTATATATGTATATATACACCATATATATATATACACCATAAAAACTTGATATATATCTGGTCCTTCAGGAAAAGTGCAACAATGGCATAAAGCCAATATGTAATCTATGGCACTGGATACATAAAATACATAAAATGAAACTGGTACACAAACAAAGACTAAATATCCATGAAAAGAACATCTTGACAAAGTCAACATCCTCATCTCAGTTTTGAATTTTGATTTTTTGTTAGAACTTAGAGAAATTCTGAGTCATAAAATCCAAAGCCCACTACATGAAATCCACAGAAAAGTGAAATGAGTAACATTGATATTGATTCAATTTGCATCTTCTTTGTCATATTTTATCACTATATCTATTTTGATTTTTTTTTTTTTTGCCACTTTTATGGTGTATTAGAATTGTACTAGTTGCAATACTAAGAAGCTTTTTTACAAAATCTAAAAATGAAGGACAAAATTAAAATTCAAAGGAGAAATAATCAAATATTTAAACATATGACCTTTGAATGGTACAATACGTGAAACAAATATTTATTAATGTCATCCATAAGCATGTACATATTTAGTACAATGTGATAATGTATTTGTAGGAGACAGTATAGTTTATAAAAAAAAGTATTTGTTCTTTTGGGGAAAAAAAGGATTTCTCTACCTGGATAAAAAAAGTTTTTCTAATCTACATTACTGTAATATAAAAACAATTTGGTATTCTATTATGAACTTATCAACAAATATTCTTTTTTAAAATATATACATATATATTATAGTATATATATTATATAATATATTTATATATATTTATATATTTATTAATAAGTATATATATTTATATAAATATATATATATATTTTTTCTTTTTTACAATGCTCATCAAGCTTGATGTCTGTATTGCTAAGTAAGAGGATCCTCGTTTGCATTATCCTTTGCACTTTGACCAAGTGGCACTAGATATTTTCTGTCCACATAGCTTAGTCTTAACCTCTTTTAAAGGAGATATCACTTGGAGTGAGAAATTGTTGAAACTGTTGCAAAACAGGCCATCTAAAGAATGAAATGAACTTGAATGAGTGATCAAGTCCCTGCCACTCCTGTTATTTAACCTGACATATGCTTGAAAAATCAAGCATTAGTTATGCTTGATTTTTTGTTAACTCTCTGCTTTTATGTTGGTAGGTTTACAGTGTTCCTCCAATAGCACAATGGTCACAGATTCCTAATCCTAGTGAGATGCGGAAAACAAACTTCACAACTCCTGAAGATTCATAAAGCAGGTATGTTTATTTATGTTTAATATAATAAAACAACATTAGGACTTTATATTACTTAAGAAATGCTATGAGGACAGTTATTTTTTCATTCACTAAAAATTCAGAGTGATCTTCTACTTTTATGCCAAAGCATACATCCAAGAAACAGAAATATAAGCATAACAGAGGCAACAACCATCTGTAGGTTAACTGTTTAATTCTTTACCAACAAGAATTTTAAGAGAACAAATGTTGCTGTTACTTAGGAAACTTTCAAGCCAAAGTTTAGTAAGAATGTGATTGAACCCATGGAGAGGTACTTTTTTTCTCTTCCATTGAAGTAAGTAACAGTCTGTTCTATGGATGATATTCCATTCAAACATCATCTATGTCATGCTATATATAAATCATAGATACAAAATCTAAATTTTCATTTAATATATTGTGGCTGTGAATGCACATCTTTAATCAGTCATCTTAAAACCAAAAAATCTCAATATTAAAGTTTTACACTTCCACTACTTTAATGGTTTTGTTTACCATCTTGAAGAGACATTTGAAGATTAACGTTTTGCAATGTACTATTATCTAGGGGTCCAGCCAGGACTCAAGATTTCATCATTCTAAAAATATAATATATAAAGAAGAATAAAAACAAGGTCATATTAAATGAACAATAAAGATTCTGTTGGACTAAATCGTATCAATATTTTGTCAAACATCTTGATAACATCTAGCACCCTAGAAAAAAAATATATATTCAAATATAATATGTTGTCATTGTATGCAAAATTGTTAGATCACCTTAGATGTTCTAATAGGTAATTAATAAATTGAGACCATTATTTTTTGAGTTCTCTTTGATTAATGGTTGATACTCAGTAACATGATAATATGAATTTTAAGTATTTGGTAAAGGAAAGTTAAAGTCTTATGGATAGGCTAAAAATTGGACATTTTCTCCAAGTATGCAAAATGAAAAAAATGAAACACGATGTAACTTTTTTTCCTTTGTTAACTATGGGTTGGGTTTACAAAGTATATAAGCATTGCTACAACTACAATCAACTATTTGTAATGTGGAAAGGTTATTTACGCACATATACACAGTAAGTACACGTCTATATGAGCATATATATATATATCACACAAGAAAGAAAAAAAAAAAAAAAGAAGCAGCAGTTCTTAGACAAGAGAAATGAAAAACCTTAATTTCAAGACAGTGTTCATCTCTGGATCTTCATTTATTAAGATATGACTAGGGAAAAGACTTAATATTAACTATAATCCTAAAGAAATATTGCAGCATTTTCATTTTCATGTAACTTATTAAGAAATTGATATTTAAAGTTCCCTAACATTACATGAATGCTAAAGCATACATCCCAATAACATTCTTAAAACATGTATATTTATCTGTTAATAAATGTCCTGATCCTGAACACAGTTGTTCACAAAATTAGAGGGTTTCATTTAAGCAGTACAGCTTCTCAAGTTAACCATAAGGAGCACTGTAGAAATATGTCTTCTGGATCTGTGATGTTGTACATATAAGGTGTTCCACTTTCTGATGGACCACATGAATATTTTGTATTCTTGAGCACAAATATGTTGTCCAAAGAACATTATAGCTCTAGCACCTGAGCAAGTGTGAAAACAAAACAAAACAAAACAAAAACTCATGACTTAAAAATCACTATTAACTTAAATCTATATCTCTCTTGAAATTCGACTTTTTTATTGTTATTATTATTATTTTTAAACATGGGGAATAAAGGAGATATATATAAGGTTGAGCATAGATAACCAAAGCTAGTGTTTTCCCATGTTTTCTCTCCAGGTATAAAAACTTCCTTCTACAGGGAATATTATTATAACCACAAAAAAAATATCTTTCTTTCTTTGAAGATAGTGCAAATATTTTTATGAACATAGATGGGAATAAAAACTTGGCCAAGAGGGACAAGGAAGATACAAGGACAAATTCTCACTGTCTTTTAAAATGGATGAAAAATGGAGAAGAATATACTTCTAAGAAACAAACAAACAAACAAACAACTCTGATTTTTCTATAAATACAGTGTAACAGTTCCCTAAAGTACTGATCATTATACTGCACTAAGTATACAGTACAGGTCTTAACCTGTTTAAGCAGTGCAACATAGTAGTATTGTTGCCAAATCATTGTTAAAAAATCAGGATTCCAATGTTAAAAAATTTTTACTCCTTTTAGAAATGAAGACAGGAAAGAAAAAGGGAGCATTTAAATTTCAATTAGGAACATTTATTCTAATTTCCCCAAACACCTATTATACAAGGTGGCAAAGTCTGTAGCCTACATGCCACATGCAGTGCTTCTAATAGAAAAACTAGAAAACAACAAAATGAATGAGAAGATTTGAAGGTTATCCCAGCCAGCTCTGACTTTGGAAATTATAGTGGCAGATGCTTTGCCTATAATCTCTGGCATCACTGAAACACTGTTTTATTACTCATTTTGTTTCATTAAATATATCTCTTTCAGGCAATACGATACATGATATTTTTCCTATCTAAATATATTAAAAAAAAAAATGCTTCTCAAACTGGAATCTATATATTTAATTCAAGATTCATGTAAATAATTTTAAAATGCTCTTTGGGTACACCTGTTCTTTGTGTGTATTTCTTCTGAATAGCTGCCTGTTCTAGTAATTACAAATAATTAGGCTCATTCCTCTGTAAATACCCTCACTGTTGTGTTATGCAATTTACCTTGATTATGTCAATTTCTTAGGGGATGTTTAATTTACAAAGAAAAGAACCTTTAATCTGAAGCATTTTCAGTGAACATGAACAACCCCTTTTAAGATTTTTATCTCACACAGAGGAAGCACAGATAATCAAAATCATTGATTACTTCCAAAGACATATTTTAAGGAAGTATTGATGATGCCTGCATTTAATTATCTATATAGTCTACTAAGAAGAGCTTTAAAAAATATTAGAGGTTTCAAATACATTTTTTAAGCATGGTGAGGTTATCAGAGTTGCAATAAAAATATTGTTTATATATGGCATATATCATTAAAATTTGCATACACAGAAGCATAATATATATTATTTATTTATAAAATCTGTATGACTCTATATACCATAATAATAATGTATATATTATAAGGTATACAACTATGTCATTAAGTATAGCTACAGAACAGCATTTTTATGCTCTCATGTAAGAATGTATATATTCTTTAACAGTTACAGTTATTAAATGGAAATAGTCTGTCACTATGTAGGAATATATTTTTATGTTAGCCACAGGGATAGTATGTGTTTCTTTTTGCTTTTTTATTAATAGCTGTAAAAATTAATGTAGATATTTATAGCCCAAATGGATAAAAATATTTCTAAAACTAACAAATCTCCAAGTTTTAAAAAGGTAGCTGTAAAAAAATTGCTCCCTGAACGTGAATTTAGCCTGCAAATACTAATGCAACAGTTACAAGTCATCCATTAGAAAAGCATGTAAAAATTAATACTGGCTCCCGATAAGTATTGAATTAAGTTTGTAGTTAGTAAGACTTAGATAATGATCATGATGAGATGTGCATTCTAAGATTTAAATAGTGGCAAAAATGTATTACACCTAGCAAACAGAATTTTGTTTTATTTTTCTTTTTCAAATTTGAATTATTTTTATTTAAAAGAAAGAACAGGAGAAAATGAACACAAATATTCATAGATATGGCAAATAAATTATATTATATATATCTCTACCGCATCTTGAAGACCTGTACACTGCAAGACTGGCCAGAGGGCTTAGCCTTCAAGACAGGTAGGGCCCAGCATTTACAACTTGTATCCAGATGGGGTTTTGCCACTACTATTATGTGAGCCATAATACCTTTAGCAATGATTCCTCTGCTGCTACAAAAGTAAAGTCAAATCTTTAATCTTTGCTTTTCCACAGGGACAGCTATTTTATTACAGCTGTTTAAGGAAGAATTAAGTAATATCAAATATCAAAAGTATTTGTAGTCAGTTTGATGAGGAGTGAAAATAGTATTTTATTTCCCTGTCTTTCAGCATAAACCAGGAATAGCCTGTTATTTTCTTGAGGGAGTTTTCATGGAGGGTGGGATTAGTTAAGTATCATTGTGGTAGACTTACTTTAAATTTTCTCAGTTTAGTAACTCAGGTTATAGAGGTTTTGTGGAAATGACTTTCCCTGAAATCTGGCAGTTGATAGAATGGACCTGGAATAAGGGGAATTAAGGTGTTCAATGCTTTATTGCTCCCTAACATAATGGCATGGAGGATCACATCTTCCCCATATTTTAGCAATGCTGCTTGATTCCAAGAAAATCTGGATATACAAAAGCTATCTCCTCCTCAGTTGAAAGATTTTTTATTGTTTTTCCTAAATTACAACTTCTTCACTGTGAAAATTGCTCTAATGAATTTTGAGTGGATGCATTCTCTCTACAATTCAGCTTAATGTCTTTTATGTTCATAGTAACAGTATAAGATCATAATAGAGTAGGTCTTGAATCCCTGTTGTGCATAATTCTTCTATTAAAATTTCAGCAGACACATTATATTTGGCACTTGAATGATGGTTATTGCTAGAATGTGGAAAACTGTAATGAAAGAGTAACAGAGGCAGCTTATATTATTCAGTTAAATTTAACTTAAGAATTTTTTTGACATCCACCATCTTACACTTAAAAAGTGGAACATATTAAGACATAAGCCAGTATGCAGTGTGTGAAATTATATGTAGAAAAGGTTTTAAAAATTGTTGACAATTATGTTTAGTAATGACATTCAATTTAATACTGCTAAGAAAAATCAGAACAGAAACAGAATCACAGAATCAAGGAATGGCAGAGGTTGGAAAGGACCTCTGAAGGGACCTCTAGTCCAAACCCCCTGACAAGCAGGATCACCTAGAGCATGTTGCACAGGATGGCATCCAGGCAGGTTTTGAATATCTCCAGAGAAGGAGACTCCACAACCTCTCTGGGCAACCTGTGCCAGTGTTCTGTCACCCTCACAGAAAGAAATGCCTTCTCATATTCAGACGGAACTTTCTGTGCTTTAGTTTGTGCCCATTGCCTTTTGCCCTTTTTCTGGGCATAACTGAAAAGAGACTGGTTCCATCCTCTCGACACCCTTGTGGAGTAGTTGCCTAAAGTGACTAGGAGAATTAAACTAATATTCGCATTTCAAAGAAAATATACAGGATTGAAGAAGCTTTCAGGGTGGCAAAATGCTCATTACCTAAGCGCTCCCTAGGTTTCCAACCTTAGATGCCATTGCACTAGGGAAACCTGGTGTGCTGACTCTAAGGAACAGTACAGAGCATAGGTTGGAGTGGAGACACCATGGCTAAGCTCTGTGACAAGATGGAGATTTGATTGTTCTTGTGCACACTGAGACTGATAAGCTGCGTATTTGCTACCCTGAGCCAACGACCTGTCATGTTTTTGACAAAATACTGTACTCTAGTGTACTTTTGCTCATTGTAATATCATTATAATACCAAAACACACCTCCATCCCAAAAGCTACCCACTTCCAAGGTGTGACCACCCCTCACTGAGCATGCGCTCTGAATTTCTCAGAGCCCATACCTTTAAATAAAAGCAAAAAAACTTTTTACCAATCATAAGCAAGATATATCTGACAAGAGTCACTCAAGCTCCACCTATAAGACAGAAAATAATACAAATTGGCTTAAGAGAGAGGCGATGTTAGGGAAAACACCCTCATGAAGGACACCTGACTTCTGGAATCAGGTGATGGGAAGAGTCTCTCTTCCCCCTTCTCCCCTTCCCCCCTCCCCCATTGGGATGTTGTGGGGTAAGATTTGAACACTTGGTTATACAGGCTGTCTCCACAGAAACATAGAAATCTCTAGAGTCTTTGTGCCTTTTAACATGTTAATAGCCAGATTGTGTACCTGTGTATTTTATGCATGCTAGCTTGCTTTTGCATAAAGTGAATTTATCACTGGCAATCCAAAGAACCTGTTTAACTGTTGCTGTAATAAATTGCATTTAATTGCATTGTTCCTAGCTGTGATAGTTCTCATTTAACGCGACTAGACTGAGGGAACAATGTGTTATTGGTGAATTTGTGACCGTGATAGTTCAGTACCCTGAATCCAACAGGACCCATAACAGTTAATCAGCTATGCCCCTTAATGTGACAACCCTCCCCTCAGATATTTATAAACATTGATGAGGTCTCCTCGCAGCCTTCTCTTTTTCAGGCTAACCAGGTGTACTGGGTCTGGCTGGAAAGTTAACTTTCCCTGAAGCAGCCCATTCAGTGCCGTACTCTGTACTTGTAGCTGGAACAGCAGTGTTATCACACCAGTGTTGTGTCTACTGCTGAGCAGCAGTGGCACAGCATTGGGCCTTTCTCTAACCCTCCTAGGGGGTGGGCAAAAAGTGAGGAGAGAAACATCACTAGGGCAGCTGACCTAAACCAATCAAAGGGATATTCCATACCATGTGGTGTCACACCAGGCCCAGTTCCCTCATACGACAGGTGATCCAGTCATTAAATGATTAGATGATTAGAGAATCATCTTCGTAGCCCTCCTCTGGACTCACTCCAGTAGGTCTATGTACTTCTTGTACTGGGGAGTTCAGAACTGGACGCAGTGCTCTAGGTATGGCCTCACCAAGGCTGAACAGAGAGGCAGGATCACCTCCTTTGACCTGCTAGCAACACTCTTCTGAATGCACCCTGGATATCATTGGCTTTCTTGGCCACAAGGGCACACTGATGGCTCATAGTCAGCCTGCTGTCCACCAGGACCCCCCAGGTCCCTCTCTGCAGAGCTCAGATCAGCCCTCAGCCTGTATCAGTGCTTGTGGTTATTCCTTCCTAGGTGCACAACCCTGCCCTTGTCTTTGTTGAACTTCATGAAATTCCTTGCTGTCCAACTCACCAGTATATCCAGGTCCCTCTGAATAGCAGCACAGCCCTCTGGTGTATCAGCCACTTCTCAGTTTTATGTGCAAACAAACTTGCTGAGGGTGCATGCTATTCCATCATCCAGGTCACCGAAGAACATTTTAAACAAGACTGGATCCAGTATCGACCCCTGGGGACACCACTCACTACAGGCGTCTAACTAGACTCCACACTGCTAAGCACAACCCTCTGAACTCTGCCATCTGGCTAATTGCCAGTCCACTCATCCAGGCCACACTTCCTGAGCTTGTCTATGAGGATGTTATGGGAGACAGTGTCAAAACCCTTGCTGACGTCAAGGTAGACCATATCCACCGCTCTACCCAGCTAGTCATCTCTTCATAGAAGGATATTATATTGGTTAAGCATGATTTCCCCGTGGTGAATCCATTCTGACTATTTCTGATCACTTTCTTATCCTCCACATGCTTGGAAACGACCTCCAGGACAAGCTGTTCCATCACACTGACAGAAAAGCAATACGGAATAATACTTTTGTAAACCCCAGTCTACTTTGCACAACTAAAAATTGTCTCTCCTAGTACAAAGGACAAGGATTAGATTTTTTTTTTTTCATCTTTTCTGTGAAGAGCAAAGAAAATTAGTTACATAAGGCAAATGATGGACCTTCACTCTACTCAAGGCTTTACATTTACAGAATCACAAAATCACAGAATTGTAGGGGTTGGAAGGGGCCTGCAGAGATCATCGGGTCCAACCCCCCTGCCAAAGAAGTTCTTTTGTGTCCCACAGAAAATAGAAGTCATCTCCAGGTTTTCTTTATTCAAACCTATGAATATGTCAGCAATATATAAATATATTCCTGTATTAAATATTGCTTTTTTCTCCCCCTCAGAAAATGTTGTCTTTCTTGAAGTTCTACTTCTAGATCACTTTGGTAGAAACTTTCCTGGTTTTTCTTAAAGAACACCTTTTAATTCTCATTTTTTATTATTAATTTGCAAGAGAAACATAATAATCTTAAAAACTTGAAATTGGCAGTGTGTCCTGGTTTCAGTTAGGACAGAGTTAATTTTCTTCCTAGTAGCTGGTAGAATGCTATGTGTTGGTTTAGGATGAGAAGAGTGCTGATAACATGCTGATGTTTTAATTGTTGCAGAGCAGTGCTTACACCAAGCCAGGAATGTTTCAACTTCTCACTCTGTCCTCTCAACGGGCAGGCTGGAGGTGCAGCAAGAGCTGGGAGGGGACAGACCCAGAAGAGCTGACCCAAACTGGCCAAAGGGGTATTCCATAACATCTGACATCATGCCAAACAAAATATAGGTATGGCTAGCTGGGGGGAGGGGGATGGATTGCTTGGGGTTAGGCTAGGCATCAGTCAGCGGGTGGTGACCAATTGCATTTTGCATCACTTGTTTTGTACACATTATTATTAGTAGTACTAGTATCATCATTACTGTTATTATTACTATTGTTGTTAATATTTTCCTGTCTTAATAAACTGTCTTTATCTCTGTACTGGGTCTGGCTGGAATGTTAACTTTCCCTGAAGCAGCCCATACAGTGCTGTGCTCTGCACTTGTAGCTGGAACAGCAGTGTTATCACACCAGTGCTGTGTCTACTGCTGAGCAGTAGACTCTCTCTAACCCTCCTAGGGGGTGGGCAAAAAGTGAGAAGAGAAACATTATCAGGGCAGCTGACCTAAACCAACCAAGGGGATATTCCATACTGTATGATGTCACACTCAGCAATAAAAGGTGGAAACGGGAAGAAGAAGGGAGGGGTGGGCTCTTGTGAAAACATTGGTTCTTCTCCTGAACACTGGCTATGTGTGTTGAGGCCCTGCTTCGAGGATGTGGTCAAACATCTCTCATTTGTGGGAAGTAGAGAGTAATTTCTTTCCTCTGCACTTCCACATAGCCTTCATTTGTTTTATTTGTTTGTTTTCCTCCCTTTTTTTCCTTTCCCCATCCCTTTTCCCCTTTCCTTTTTTTTTTTTTTTCCTTTAGTTAAATTGTTTAGTTCATAATAATCTCTTTAATTATTATTATTATTATTTCCCTTTAATTATATTATCCTTATCTCAACCTGTGAGTTGTTCTTTCACAGAATCACAGAATCACAGAATTTCTAGGTTGGAAGAGACCTCAAGATCATCGAGTCCAACCTCTGACCTAACACTAGCAGTCCCCACTAAACCATATCCCTAAGCTCTACTTTACTTCTTCCTCTCGTCATCTAAGGAGGAGGAGTGAGAAAGCAGTTGTGGTGTTTGGCTGCCCAGCACGGTAAAACCACCAAAATCTCAACTCACAGGCTTCACTTTCCTATTTCTATCCCCCATCCCAGAGAGGGAGGGGGGAGAGTGAGCGAACAGCTATGTGGTGTTTAGCTGCTGACTGGATTAAACCACAACGCAGTGCCAGTATATACACATTTTACAGACTCCTCAGACATATACTTGCTTCATGTTGAAGCCAAGTAAGGCCAGCCGTCAGTTCTAACTTGACATAGTAATGAAAACTATACTCAAACAATTTAAAAAAAAAATGAAGTCTAAAAAATAGTTATTTACAGGAGTATCAACAAAATATTGGATCAAGAGAGCTATTGCTGTATTCCAAAAAAAAAAAAAAGAAAAAAAAAAAGAAAAAAAAAAAGGAGAGAGAGAAAACAAATCGCGTGTTGTTTTTATTATTTTTTAATTTTTTTTAAGTGAAAATTTCAAATGATAAATGGCTGAACTTGCACTGCAAAGATAGATGAGGTACGAAAAAAAATTTATTTAGGTGAAACATAATAAATGGTCAAAACTGGAAAAGACATAAAAAATATAGTAAATAAAATAAAATAAAATAAAATAAAATAAAACAAAACAAAACAAAACAAAACAAGAGAAGAGTTGGTCATATGAACATGGATAAAATAAAGCCCCTTAATTTGAGAGAGAGCATGGCTACAGTGCTCCAATTTTGTGAAATTGTTAATTGTTAAAATAATCTTTTCTTATCTATAACATGCACAAATATATTATTATGGTAGTTCACTATATTTTCATTTTGATGATGTGAACATTTATATTACACAAAGCTTTCTAAAAATGAGGTAATAGGAAAGACTGAATACAAGAAACATATATCCATCCTTCTAAATCTTGAGTCCTGTCCATTTTCCTTCCCTTCTATCTCTCAGCAATAGATGACGATTTTCAATTTCATTTTATCTTGGGTCCAGCAGTCTTACTTTCTTCACTACACCGTGATCAAACCTCAAGAGGAGATGTGAAAGATGTCTTCAGAATGGCCATTGGGCTAATAGTTTGGATCTTCTGCTTAAGGATTCTGGATTCAAACTTCCTGAAGAGGAGCCAAATCCAACATCTCCATTAGACTGTGCAAGTTCCAGAGCACCAGGAATTTTTGTGGAAAGTTTACAATGTTACAGTGTTACCTACTTCTCTACCAGTGTTTTTGAGAGAGAGAGGGGAGAAAAAAAATAATAATAATAAAAGATTTTAATACCTAAGTATTCAGATTAGTATAAATCTTTAAAATGTATTTTGCAAAAATGTGATATCTCATTCTAGATGTCAGTTTTAAATATACATTTCAGAGGGAGAGTGTAGTGATTCAGCATGCTATCAGTTGTGGTTCCAGGCACAGGTACCCTGCTTGGCATTATAGATTCCTTTCCTTCAAATGTGTGCATAATTTAAAGACTGACTCCTTGCTTAACGGTCTTCCTTTTTTTTTTTTTTTTTTTTTTTTTTTTTGGGGGGGTGGGGTGGGGAGGGTGAGGAGGAATACTTAACCTTGGAGTTGGATCATTCTCACTTAACTAAAAATCCTATCTACTGTTAAAACTGTTCCATTCACATTCCCTGTCCCTGACCATTCAAGTATAACTAAAGATGTGTTGATGGATGTTTGTTTAATGTTTTCCATGTCTAATATTGTCCCTTTCTTCTGTTCATATTTAGAAGCTATCTTCTATCATGATGAATTATTTATTTGCTTTTGGTTTAGTTCATTGAATAGCTGGGAGAAGAACATTCACTACCACACCACCCCAACATTACCAGTATTCTGGGATATACTGAATTGTTTCAAAATTAATCTATGCACTTCGCTAAAGACTTGAATTTTCCCAAAACAAGCAGTTTGTAAATGCAATATTGACTTTTTTTTAAAAATTTTTTTATTTTTTCTCTCTGTTCATCCTGTTGTCCCTACTTTCATGCCTTCTGCATACAGGAGACTAGAGTAATATAACTGGGTGAAAAAATAAAAATAAATAACAGGAGTCTTCCTGGATTTTCTTATCAGCTTTGAATCTATTTGTTACTGTTGCCTCTCTCCGTGCTACCCCAGCCCGAGAGAAAACATCAATTGGCTGCGTGGACGTCTGCTCCCCAAGCAAGGACACCAGAGATGCTAGACACACTGTGCCTAGCTCAAGTGCCAATTTATTGCTGCGTAGCATAGCTTCTTATACCTGTACACACGACTGCCCTGAATCCCCGTGACCCTATGTTCCACCCATGGTCCCTCCCAATCCTCCCCTCACATCACCCACTACATCTCCCCCCTCCTTATGCTACATATCATGCCCCTTTTTGTCGCACCCTCTTTTCCCATTACAAAAAATATTAGCATAGTACAGTGTTAGCTAAAGGCGATCATTCTCTTCTTTTTGTGGCAGGCACTGCCATCCATTATTAAGAAGTAGGTTAATATTCACCATTTGCAGGACTAGCTTTTCAAGCAGCTGTCACAATAGTCAAAAGAGCAGGGGCAAGAAGAACACACCGACACCCAATAATATCACCACCAACAAAACTGCTGATAAAAGAGAAGTTATCCACAAATCTGGTGTTCCCAGACAATCTAGCCAGCCCCTCCCCCACCAGCCTCGGTTAATGCAATCTCCATACGAGCTCTTCAACAACTCCTCAACCATGCCCTTGGCTTGCTCAATTGCCGTTGTCGCGTTCTTTGTCCAATCAATACAACAGAAACCTTTGACGCCAGCGTCCTCCAACTCAGAGCAACTGATGCCAGTTCGAGCAAGCAAGTAGTCCACAGCCAGCCTTGTTGAGGACAATCCTTCCTTAAGAGCTTCTATGCCGTCAATGAGATTTGTCAAGGCCTTTGCCATGGGGTTAGCATTCTTCAGCACCCAACAAGCTAACCGGTCAATCATCTTAGTATTTCGAACGAACTGCGGGAATATAAATGGCCTCTACTGACAAGGGGAATTCACCCCCCAGCACAGGGCGTACATGTCAGGCTGGCAGCCAGGTCAGTCCAGAAGGGAGCTGCACACAAGCATAGCCCCAGTCCAAGACCAATAAAGGTATCAGGTCTTTCGACCATAGGCCTGCCGCTGTCCTTGTCTGGACTATACCAATGGGTGTTGCAGAATCCCAAAGGTGGTCATTAGCCCGTCGTTGTGGATGGTTTAATGAAAAGAGAGCTCGCAAAAACAAAGCATGTGGGCATAGCTCCAGAGTATCCAAACGTCCCCCCTCCTTAAGCACCTGAAGATGCTCCTTGGGGGTCCAGTGCACTCGTTCCACAATCTCCTAGCCTTGGCTATTGCCAGGATTGCCTTAACGAGCTTAATACCCCACACAGCACAGCATTGGGTAAAAGTATGACTGATATAAGTTGGGCCATTATTGCTTTTCAGGGTGGTAGGCGTGCCTAGAACCGCAATAGCCATGTGAAGTGTGGTAATACATTGTTTCGCTTTCTGGCCCATACTGGCGGTAGCCCACATGAGACCGCTGCACGTGTCAACTGCTATGTGCAAATATTTGAGTTGCCCAAAAGGCGCAAATTCTGTGACATCCATCTGCCATAACTCACTGGGGCGGAGACCCTGAGGATTAACCCCTGTGGGCAAGGGTTCTGCAGTGTTGCAAGCGCAACAAGCTGCCACTATGTTTCTCGCTTCAGATAATGGTAGATGAAATTGCCGGTGCAAAGTGAGGGCAGACTGATGAAACTGATGGTGGGATTGGGCTGCCGCCTCTCAAAGGTCGAGTACATAGCAGGCAGTGTCTGCTACCTGGTTTCCCTCAATGATAAATCCAGGGATCTTGGTATGACTATTTACATGCTGGATAAATACAGGCCAAGGTCTCTTGGAGAGGGCATTGTATAACAGTGTAGCAGTAACAGTGCGGGGAGTTGTATAGGAGCGACACAACTGTGCCACTTGAAAACAATACTGACTGCCAGTGATAATATTCAAGGGCTCGTTTGGGAAGCGTGTTAAGGCAAGAAACACAGCTCTCAGTTCCAGTTGTTGAAGTGACAACCTCCGGTTCTTGCCTGACCTCCTTTTCCCACATGATCCCGTTCCACCATACCACCGCAAATTTGTGTGTCGACCCTGCAGCATCTGTGAACACTGTGCAGGCCTTCAGCGGTTGATGGGCACGCGGGACCACTGGCAGTATGGTGACAAATTGTGCAATTACCGACCAAGGGAAAGTCCATGTCGCTTCCAACTGACCAGGATACCCATCCAGCACGGCCTGGATTGACATACTGTTCCTCTGCAACAAGTCCAATGAGGTTGCAGATAACTCACACAAAACTGACATAGGCTCTACACCGGAGCATCCGACTTTTCTTGTTCGGGCCCACTGTATGGCGAGAGCTAATAAGTCCTCCCACTGTGGTAACGCAACCTTCAGGGCCACACAATATGCAAAAAACAGTGGGCGTCGACTGTCCCCTTGGTGCAATATTATGATGGCCCCCTCATGTTGTAGTGAGATATGTGTCTGAATACCCTTCCCCAGTTCCCGCCTTGCGAGCCCACCCGCCTGCACGCACGAAAAGAAAGACTGCAACAATTTTGATGTGTAGGTAACAATTGTCATGGTGCCGTCAGGTCTGTGTCTCCCTGCAGCGGGTCCGTGAAGGTCTTCATCTCGTTCGGTGCTAGCAACGCAAACTGTCATAGCCACTGCATTGAGCCTATGAGCTCTTGCAGTTGATTCAAGGTTTCTACTTTTGGGTTTGCAACCAACACCTTCTGAGGGTGAACCACACGAGCATACATCCAAGTACCTAACTACTTCCATGGGCTTGTTCTCTGTGTTTTCTCTTCCGCTATTGCTAACCCATGTTTCCCCATGGCCTGAGTAATTGTGTTTTCTAGATCATTCGGTAACATCTCCCCTGCCACTAGGCTGTCATCCATGTAGTGTAACATCATCAGCTGTGGGGAAAAATAAGGTCCTGTGCCCTGCAGCATGTCCAAATTGGCACCCGCAGCAGGATGCCCCTGCGTGTTACGAGCCGCCAAAAGAACCTGCTCCGCCAATACCTTTATATTCTGTTCCCACAAAGTAGTCTGCACTGGTGTTAAACATAGTTGAGCTACCTGTCTCCAATCAAATATGAGTGGCCCAGAGGCAGCAATAGTGTCCATCAACAACTGTGTTGCAACCCCTCGAATCCCGCCCTCCAAAATAACCTTTTTCAACTGCATCAACAATTTATAGTCTATAGGCTCCCAGCCTCTCCCTTGTCACTGCATAATAACTGGATGCGCGCTTGGTTCCACTGAAGGGACCCCTTCAGGTTGTAATTGAAGTCCTTTCAAAACGAACTCCCGTGCCACTGCATTCCAAACCCCACGCTGACTTGGCCTCTCCCACTCCTTTGACTGTGCCTTAGCAGCTACTGCCTTGTTGCCCGTCTGTATCTACATTTTTTTAAACCCTTTCAACAACCGCTCCATGCACTCCGGCAAATCCTCCAACTGTTTCTCCGCTCCCTCTTGCTGTTTTTGCATCAAGACTGCCTGCCCTGATAAGGGCGACTCCCTGTGCCCTCCTCGAAGACACTCTTGCTTTTGATCCCATCCCTGATCCTCCACTCCCTCTTCCAAAGGCGCTGTCGGCTCCTCACACGGCAACAACATACTCGTCCCTGACATAGATGCAGAAAGGCCAGAGGGAGGCAGTGGAGGCAAGGAAAACACTGGAGTAGAGGCAGAACTCCCTCCAGAAGGCACCTTAAGCACCGGGAATCTGATCATCGTGTTCCCCACCATCATCCACCACCTGCCCTGACCTTTCTCCGTGGTTTTACTCGCAGGTAGGGAAACCTTAAAGACAGGGGCGCACCAAGGTGCCCCACAGTCCCCTACAGGGGGCCCGTCTTCCCCCGAGTCCTTCCCTGCTCCCTTCTCCCTATCACTAGTGTACTCTGTCTGCGTCCCTACCACCCCCCTCTCGGCCGCCACTATTTTGTCGGCTGCTGCATTTTCTGATGGGGCACTCGATGACTCCACCTTCACCTCCTGACTCTGCCTATATTCCTCTGACCCTGGCAACATTCCCACCACCAACTGCCATACGGAGCGCTGCTCCCTCGCCTGCTTAAAGGTCTTGAGGATCTTTCCAAAAGCAGGAATCAATCCCAGAGCCTCCTTATTCCCATCACAAGCAGCTGACCAAAGTTCCTCCCCCACCTTTTCTAGTGTTCGCCATTCCAGACAATTGGACGGTGAATCAGCAAATCCCCGCCATTGCATCCACTGGAGCAATGGACGAATCTCCTTCCCCTTTTGTGTGATTCCACACTGATTCCCTAACACCTTCAGTGTACTCACCACCTGATCCATGGATGCCATGGCTATCGGCTTTCCACTCCCTTACCCACCAGGCAGCCACCCACTATCATGTCGGGGTCACCAAACCTTGCCTCTCTCCGTGCTACCCCAGCCCGAGAGAAAACATCAATTGACTGCCTGGATGTCTGCTCCCCAAGCAAGGACACCAGAGATGGACACACTGTGTCTAGCTCAAGTGCCAATTTATTGCTGTGTAGCATAGCTTCTTATACCCATACACACGACCGCCCCAGATCCCCATGACCCTCTGTTCCACCCATGGTCCCTCCCAATCCTCTCCTCACATCTCCCCCCACAGTTGCCACTTTTACAATATAAAGCAGCTTTGAAGATGATATTGGACAAATCTGTAAAGCTATTATTTTTTGTGGGACATAAGTTTCTAGATACTTGTGTGAACCTGAGCTTTGGCTCCTACACTTGTAGGAAAGACTTTGATTACATTAACCATATTGTGGCTTTTAACCCTAGTGGCCTGTTCATGTATAGTTCATGAAACTGTGCAAATTCTGCTTTACAGAAATCTCATTTGTTCACAAAGCAGAACTGGCCTGGAAACTTTTCTAAAACAAATAATTGAGCATTTGAAATGTGTTTTTTTTGTGATGGTAATGCTTTTAATGAAGATAAAGGGTAAAAGATACTTTCCACAGTGTATTAGGGCATTAGAAGAGTCAGTCTGATGTTCGTTTTTGTGCCATTTTGTATAAATGCTTGGAATTTGTCTTCCTATATCTTAAAGGGAAAAAATATACAGACAGCAATTTCTTTTGGTTTATTTAGTAATTTGTTATTAAAATTAAACAGTTCTAACAAGACATACTGAGAAAGTGCAACATTTTAGTTTTGATTAAAAGAACATATAAAATAAATATTTTCTGTAATTTCTTTTTGTAGGTCCATGTACCTTCACTCTAAGCTATCATGTGCTATGATTAAAAAAAAAAAAAAAAACGTAGGGAAAAAAAAAAAATATATATATACATATATATACATATATATATATATGTATGCATACCAGTAGATTTTTTTTTGGAAGTTACAGTATTCTCTTTTAATATAATTACATTTATTATCTTGTACAATAAGCAATATCATAATATAAATATTGCATTAATGACTCTAATTTGGCATTTTTCTTAACATGTTTTAGCACATACAGTATGTACTGATGTACATACATTAACTATAAAGAAAATAAGTTAGTTTGCTTTAATAATGATAAAAAATAAAGAAAATTTAATAATGTTATTTAGTGTAACTTTTTCCTTTTTAGTTGATGTGGTTAACATTTTTGGCTATGTGAGAAAACATAATTATGTTAAAATATCTCACAGCTGGGAAAAGTGTAGCTTAAATTGTCATTTGTTAGTTTACCAATATTTTTTGCTTCTTCTGTGAAGAATGGATGGTGATTCTAAATATTCCCCAAACCCATTAGACCTTTTGATCATCATCACCACCACTTGCCATCTGCTTTGTCATATTTCTTGTCCAAACTTTTGGGCTTTGGGTGTAACATTATTGAACAGATGGGCCTAAAATGGTATGATTGTGTTCTGATTGGTTAGCAGTTTCAGAGGCTATCCTAACATCTTATGGAAATGATGGTGTAAAATACTGAAAAGTGTCTGTAAAAATCACATTAAATCTGAGAGCATCTGTTTCATTAAAGCTATCAGGTCAAAGACCATTTCAGTTCAAAGGGAATAAAAAGTGACAGGGAAAAAGATAAACAGAACACAGAAAGACAAACCTGATAAGGGACACTATAATGAGGACCAAGACTCTTCAGCTACTAATTGACGGGCCATTAAGAAACTACAGGTACAGATTTGGAAACAGCCAGACTTGGATTTGTAAGTGATAAAAAAGGGTAAACAAGATGATCACAAGCATTTCAGATATTTGAAAGGATCCTGTGCGACTATGCAAAATACGTTAAGGAATGCTTATGAGAAGAGTTAAAAGTGAGGAAAAGGAAGCATGGGTAGAGAAAATGGGGTGAGAAATGAGAAGAGGAGGGATAATGTGGGTCTGGCCTGTTGCATGTAAAGTAGGCTTCTGGTTGATACAATTGCCTGACTGAACCTGGAACCTGATCACCAACCACATTCTGCATGCCTCTTGATAAAATCATTTCTTAACTATCTTTCTGTCTAATTTCATTCTCTATCCCAAATGTGAATTCTGCAAGGTTTAAATCACAACAACTGGAGTGGGACTTTGGGCCAGCGGGTCTGTGGTGCCTGCTGATATTTGAGGGATCTAAAAGTGTGGACATGTTTGTGAATCTGTAGAGTGAAGGTATGTGCTTCCACAAGTGAAACAATTTTCACAATTCCACATAAGTAGAGATCAGGAGCTGGCCATCTTTACTTCAGTTTTCTGTGAGTTCTGGTAGTGCCACGTGTGGGTGTTTTCTTTGGAAAATCCTCAAATTTATACTATAAAGTATACTATAGTAATGTAATGATACAAAGTGAATTGAGTCTGAAAGTTTGAAATGAATACCGACCTATTATTTGAGTTCATCCTGTTTATAAGAATCTCGTCAATCATTTTTACCGATTACTGTAAGTATTATAAAAATTTATTGCTGCTCAACTAATGGCAGAAAAGAGATTTCCTTCTACAGATAATGCTTAGAATGCAATTCTGAACTGGACTTTCAACTTAGTTCACAAACGAAGCACCAAATGAACTCCAGAGTGCTGTGATTTTTACCTTTTATGTCACTGTGGCTAAGTATGCTATGCAGGGTTGTGCAAAAGTCATGCCAAAGTGTCTCAGAGTACAGTCTCCAGCCAAGATGTGACTTAGTAAGTCAGAGAACCTGAACATAGAGCTCCAGAAGGTGGATGTCCTTGCAGATCTTGAGCTTCAGGGGCTGGGTTACCTCATCTGGGAGGTGTGCTCTGAATGAGATGCTGAATTTTCAGGTGAAGTAGCTATGGGAGGAAGTGAGCAGATGGTCCACCATTAGGGAGGAGAAATAAAAAGAAATAGGGTCTTCATGGAGAGCCTGACAGGGCAGGAGACCAAGCCCTGTAGAAAAGGAAGAAGGGATAGCCAAAAAATATGCTCAAAGGTAGCAGTGGACATAGACTCCCACAGAGGGGTTTCTTCAAAGATTGTGACTTTGAGCAGAAGAATAAAGGATCTTTCTCCACTTATACCTATATTGCTTCAGTACTGCTATAGTAGAATGGGTATTGAGGGAGTTGGGGAGAGGGGACAGGGAGAGAGAGACAGACCTGTCATGGAAGGCATCAGAGTCAGAAAAGCCTCAATTAAGTGTATGCATAAAAATGAAATTCCAGGTAAACGTTACTGGAGTCTTCCTCCTGCAGGGAATGAAGCAAACTATCTGCTAGCCTGACCTGGTATCTCAGAAGGTTGTATGCTTATGGGAGGTTCAGACAAACGCAGTTGCTGAAAGACTCAAAACCCACCTGGTTCTTGGAGCATTAACCTTTGCTGTTCCTCCATGCTGTGTTACAAGGCAGACACAGCACATATCAAAAGTGATTTCACTCTTTTCTTCACACTTTTAGATTGAGAAAGAACAGAGTAAGAGCTCAGGTGATATGCTTCTTTGGTCATTCTGTAGCAGGGAAAAAGAGGAGCATATGCATCTAGTGTGCACAGCACTCCTGGTGCACAGCTGATGTCACAGACTGGACTGTGCTTTGGTTTTTATGAGTATGGGAGCTTGCCTAAGAAACAAAGACTGCTGGGCACAGTGACCACTGCATCTGACAAAGTGGGGCTTTTTTATTTGTGAACAGGCTTTCTGTCCTAGTGAGGAGAGCTTTAAGTAGGTTATACTGAAGAACAATGCTTATAACCTAATGTGTTGGGTCTGTCTGAGCTGGAGTCACCTTTTCCCTGCAGCAGCCCACACAGTGCTGTACTCTGCACTCGTAGCTGGAACAGCACTGATATCACTCCAGTGTTGTGTCTATCGCTGCATAGTGCTGGCACAGCATCAGGACTCCTTCCAAGCCCCCAAAAGCCAGCAGACTGGGGGTGGGCAAGTGATGGGGAGGGGACATTGCTGGGGCAGCTGACCTAAACCAACCAAAGGGATATTCCATAACACCTGATGTCACACTCAGCAATAAAAGGGGGGGCTCTCGTGGGGGAGGGGGCTGTTCCTCCTGAACAACCACTACGCGTTTGGGGCCCTGCTTCCCAGGACGTGGCCGAACACCGCTCGCTGATGGGAAGTAGAGAATAATTTTTCCTCTCTCTGTGCTTCCGCGCGGACTGATTGCTTCTTTTGTCTCTGTTTTTTTTCCTCCCATTCCCTTTCCCTTTAATTAAACCTTTCTTATCTCAAACCTCGAGTTCTCTGTGTTGTATTTTCTCCCCCTTCCTCTTTGAGGAGAGGGGGAGTGAGAGAGCGGTTGTGGTGGAGCTCGGCTGCCCACCTGAGTAAAACCACCACAGTCCTTTTTGGCGCCCAACGTGGGGCTCGAGGGTTGAGATAACAATAGCATTGATTGAAGTATTTACAACTAACATATTGGTAGTCATAATGCTCGGTTTTCTGGTAATACTTTTCTGTGTGGATATGTTGTATATAGCCCACTCTCTGTTTTCTTTTTTCCTTTACATCCGATCGGAGAAAGTGTTGAAGTCTGTGCTTGTTTTTTTTATCATGTTGTGCTGTAACATACTGGCCTTCAGTTTTGTTTGGTATTCAGACCCGGCATTGTTATCCTCCTGGTCTCCTGGAGATTATCTTATTGAAAATATTAGGAATTACAGTGCCTTCTACTTTTCTCCCTGTGGGCTAATTACAGCAGCCTTTCAGTATCTTGGATACCCCTGGTCAGATATTATCCTCCTGTCACTAGGTCTAGTGTTTGTCATCTTCCCCAAAGTAAAGCAATTTATTAAGAATATTATTCAAGGACCTGTCCCCAGACAAAGTTGTGGGTGGCAAGGTGTGTGGGGGGATTTGGGCAGGTACCTATCACGGTTTTCTCCCCCAATGGTTCTAAATTTCACCCCTGAACAAGTACAAAATCCAAGAAAACTGGTGGAATGTTTGAAAGACGTATGCCCTGACCCTGGCAATACTAGAGAACTCCACCAGCTGGCTGCACTCTGCTGGGGTCTGGCTTACGCCTATCAGATGTCAATTAACATTGCCCAGCACCCTCAAGGGGATAGGGAGGTTCCTGAATTTGATAATGAGACAGCACACACTGTGACCACCCTAGAGGACCGACCATCTATGGTATCAGTCGCCCCTGTAGTAAAGACGAAACAGTGGAAACGGAGATCAGGTCGTTTGGTAAGGGAAGAAGCTCCTTCTATGGATGAGGGAGAAGAGGAAAAGGCAAGTGGCTCTAAAGCAGCGTTATCACGGCAACATCGCAAAGAAGAGACTGAAATCATAGATGAATCAGAAACTACTCGGTCTCTATCTCTGAGTGAGCTGCGAGAAATACGGAAAGACTTCAGTCGCCATCCAGGTGAGCACATCCTCACTTGGCTGCTTCGATGCTGGGATAGTGGGGCCAATACCCAACAGCTAGAAGGCAACGAAGCCAAGCAGCTGGGATCCCTTTCTAGAGAAAGACTCATTGATAGAGTAATTGGAAGAGAGGCACAAGTTATCAGCCTCTGGAGGCGAATCCTAACAGCAGTGAAAGAAAGGTATCCCCACAAAGAGGATATTGTCTACCAAGTAAACAAATGGGCCACTATAGATAAGGGCCTCCAGCAGCTGCGGGAATTAGCTGTGCTGGAGATGCTTTATAGTGATTTAAACAACGCCCAGACACCTAAAGACCCCGATGAAGTGCAATGCACAGCGTCCATGTGGCGGAAGTTTGTACGAGCTGCACCCCCAACACATGCCAGCACACTGGCAGTCATGGGTTGGGACGAGGGGATGGGGCCAACTGTGGATACCGTGTCCAACCAGCTTCATAAATATGAAGAAAATCTCTCTCCCCCAGTACGGGGCTGCATTTCAGCTGTGGAGAAACTGTCCCAACGGTTAGATGAACACATAGCTTCGTCCTCACCTAAACGGAAAAATCTTTCGGCCATCAAGCGCCAGCAGTCCCCAGCTCAAACAAGGGAGAATCCGGGACGCACACCGCGAGGTACCTTGTGGTTTTATTTACGTGACCACGGGGAAGATATGAGGAAGTGGGATGGCGAACCGACCTCGGCCCTAGCTGCTCGGGTACGTGAGCTACGGAAAGATACAACAGCAACAAAGAGGGCCCCTAGGAGGATTGCTGCCCCAGTTTCTGTTGAACAGTCCCCCAGAGGCAGTAGAAGGAATAGTATTACTCCTGACCCTGATGAAGAGATTTCTGCTTCACGTTTGGAAGAAATAATTGATAGATACTCCGACCAGGACTAGTGGGGCCCTGCCTCTGGCCAGGTAGAGGAGAGGGACAACCGGATTTACTGGACTGTGTGGATTCGATGGCCTGGCACACCGGAACCGCAAAAATATAAAGCTTTAGTGGACACAGGTGCACAGTGTACCCTAATGCCGTCAGGCCACCAAGGGGCAGAACCCATCTCTATCTCCGGAGTGACGGGGGGATCCCAAGAGCTAACCATATTGGAAGCTGAAGTGAGTCTAACTGGGAATGAGTGGCAAAAGCACCCCATCGTGACTGGCCCAGAGGCTCCGTGCATCCTTGGCATAGACTACCTCAGGAAAGGGTACTTCAAGGATCCAAAAGGGTACCGGTGGGCTTTTGGCATAGCTGCCTTGAGCACAGAGAAGATTAAGCAGTTGTCTACCCTGCCTGGTCTCTCACAAGACCCTTATGCTGTAGGATTGCTGAGGATTGAAGAACAGCAAGTGCCAATTGCGACTACAACTGTGCACCGGCGGCAATATCGCACCAACCGAGACTCCCTGATTCCTATCCATGAGTTAGTTCACCATCTGGAGAGCCAAGGAGTGATCAGCAAGACTCATTCACCTTTTAACAGTCCTATATGGCCAGTGCGGAAGTCCAATGGCGAGTGGAGGCTAACAGTGGACTATCGGGGCCTGAATGAAGTCACACCACCACTAAGTGCAGCAGTGCCAGACATGCTAGAACTCCAGTACGAACTAGAGTCAAAGGCAGCTAAGTGGTATGCTACAATTGATATTGCTAATGCATTTTTCTCTATCCCTCTAGCAGCAGCATGCAGGCCACAATTCGCTTTCACTTGGAGGGGCATTCAGTATACTTGGAATCGACTGCCCCAGGGGTGGAAACATAGCCCTACCATCTGCCATGGACTGATTCAGACGACACTGGAACAGGGGAACGCTCCTGAACACCTGCAGTATATCGATGATATCATCGTATGGGGTAACACAGCAGAAGAAGTTTTTGAGAAAGGGAAGAAAATAATTCAAATTCTTCTGAAAGCTGGATTTGCCATTAAACAGAATAAAGTCAAGGGACCTGCACAGGAAATCCAGTTCTTGGGGGTAAAATGGCAGGATGGACGTCGCCACATTCCGACGGATGTGATCAATAAAATAACAGTTATGTCTCCGCCAACTAGCAAAAAAGAAACACAAGCTTTCCTAGGTCTTGTGGGATTTTGGAGAATGCATGTGCCAGGCTATAGTCAGCTTGTGAGTCCTCTATATCGAGTGACTCGAAAGAGGAACTCTTTCGAGTGGGGCCCCGAGCAACAACAGGCCTTTGAACAACTCAAACAAGAAATAGCTCGTGCAGTAGCCCTTGGGCCTGTCCGTACTGGACCAGCTGTGCAAAACATACTGTACACTGCAGCTGGGGAGCATGGGCTCACCTGGAGCCTCTGGCAGAAGACCCCAGGAGAAACTCGAGGCCGACCTTTGGGGTTCTGGAGCAGGGCCTATCGAGGATCAGAAGCCAATTACACCCCAACTGAAAAGGAAATATTAACAGCATATGAGGGGATTAGAGCAGCGTCAGAAGTTGTTGGTACAGAAGCACAACTTCTCCTGGCCCCACGGCTACCTGTGTTACATTGGATGTTCAAAGAGAAAATCCCCACTACACATCATGCAACCGATGCTACGTGGAGTAAATGGGTAGCGTTAATTACACAGCGGGCTCGAATGGGGAAACCCAATCGCCCGGGAATCCTGGAAGAGATTATGGACTGGCCAGAGGGCAGGGATTTCGGAGCACCAACAGAAGAAGTAACGCGTGCTGAAGAGGCACCACCATACAATGAGTTGCCAGAAGACAGAAAGCAATATGTGTTGTTCACTGATGGATCCTGCCGTGTGGTAGGGAGCCATCGGAAGTGGAAAGCTGCTGTGTGGAGTCCCACACGACAAGTTGTGGAGGCCATGGAAGGGGAAGGTGAGTCAAGTCAGTATGCAGAAGTGAAAGCTATACAACTGGCCCTAGAAATTGCTGAAAGAGAAAAGTGGCCGGTACTGTATCTCTACACTGACTCATGGATGGTGGCAAATGCGCTATGGGGGTGGCTGCGACAATGGAAACAGAACAACTGGCAGCGCAGAGGTAAACCTATCTGGGCTGCTACCCTGTGGCAAGATATTGCTGCCCGGGTAGAAAACCTGGCTGTAAAGGTACGTCATGTAGATGCCCATATGCCTAAGAATCGTGCTACCGAAGAACATCAGAACAACGAAGAAGTAGATCGAGCTTCAAAAATTGAAATAGCTCAGGTGGACCTGGACTGGGGACATAAGGGTGAACTGTTTGTAGCTCGATGGGCTCATGAAACATCAGGACATCTGGGGAGGGACGCCACATATAGATGGGCTCGTGATCGAGGGGTGGACCTGACCATTGAGGCCATCACACAGGTTATCCATCAGTGTGAGACCTGTGCTGCAATTAAACGAGCCATGAGGGTAAAGTCTCCCTGGAACAGGGGGAGATGGCTTGGATTTCGATATGGTGAGGCCTGGCAGATTGACTACATCGGACCACTTCCACAAACCCGCCAAGGCAAACGGTACATACTCACCATGGTAGAAGCAACTACTGGGTGGCTGGAAACATACCCTGTAAACCATGCCACGGCCCGAAACACTATCTTGGGCCTGGAAAGGCAAGTGCTGTGGCGACATGGTACACCGGAGAGAATAGAGTCCGACAATGGGAGTCACTTCCGAAACAATTTGATCACTTCCTGGGCCAAGAGACATGGCATTGAATGGGTGTATCACATCCCTTATCACCCACAAGCCTCTGGGAAGGTTGAGAGGTACAATGGACTGTTAAAAACTATGCTGCGAGCATTGGGTGCTGGGACATGGAAACATTGGGATATAAATCTACCAGAGGCCACTTGGCTAGTTAACAACAGGGGGTCTGAAAACCGTCCTGGTCCTGCTGAAACAAAACCCCTACACACTGTGGGAGAAGCTAAAGTCCCTGTAGTGCGTGTGGGGAAGTGGATGGGGAAGGCGGTGTGGGTTGCCCCTGCCTCGGGAAAAGGCAAACCCACTCGTGGGATTGTCTTTGCCCAAAGACCAGGGTATACCTGGTGGGTAATGCAGAAAGATGGGGATATCAAGTGTGTGCCTCAAGGAGATTTAACACTGGGAGAAAATTAATCTGTCATCCAAGTTATGTGTTGTAGGAGGACACTGCAGAACCAATGACAGGTCAACTTTGCAAGGAACCGGGCAAGTGCAACACTGATGTGAGCTAAGCTGGTGCTGGTGTCAAGAAAACCAACTTCGCCTGCCCTGAGTGACCACTTTGACAGATGAAGGCGAAACCATCAACAGTTTTTATGAGCATTTTGGGAAAAGACCTATAGAATAAAGAGAAGTACAGACATAAAAATGCTTCAATGGACAGAAAACAATGGTGATGAGAACATCTATATACTAAACTGTACCTGATTGTGACACAAATGTTATGGAATAAGGGGTGGAAGTTGTGTTGGGTCTGTCTGAGCTGGAGTCACCTTTTCCCTGCAGCAGCCCACACAGTGCTGTACTCTGCACTCGTAGCTGGAACAGCACTGATATCACTCCAGTGTTGTGTCTATTGCTGCATAGTGCTGGCACAGCATCAGGACTCCTTCCAAGCCCCCAAAAGCCAGCAGACTGGGGGTGGGCAAGTGATGGGGAGGGGACATTGCTGGGGCAGCTGACCTAAACCAACCAAAGGGATATTCCATAACACCTGATGTCACACTCAGCAATAAAAGGGGGGGCTCTCGTGGGGGAGGGGGCTGTTCCTCCTGAACAACCACTACGCGTTTGGGGCCCTGCTTCCCAGGACGTGGCCGAACACCGCTCGCTGATGGGAAGTAGAGAATAATTTTTCCTCTCTCTGTGCTTCCGCGCGGACTGATTGCTTCTTTTGTCTCTGTTTTTTTTCCTCCCATTCCCTTTCCCTTTAATTAAACCTTTCTTATCTCAAACCTCGAGTTCTCTGTGTTGTATTTTCTCCCCCTTCCTCTTTGAGGAGAGGGGGAGTGAGAGAGCGGTTGTGGTGGAGCTCGGCTGCCCACCTGAGTAAAACCACCACACCTAAACACAACGAAGGCATGGCAGGCAGTGAGGAATTATCTGGGAAACATTGTGATGGGCAAGGCCCTCACATTTCCCTTGTGAAATAAGCACAGGTGGAAGTCTAGTTCAAATGTCTGCATAAGTATACATGCATCATGGGAAACAATCAATAGGAATTAAAAACTCATGTACAATCAGAACTGTGGCCTCTTTGAGACTAGAGGTTCATTGTGGACTTCCTTGCATGCCTGTGGATGTTGATGAATATAGTCTTCTAGGAAAGATCAGATTGAAAAGTTGAGAAGAAGGAGTTGAAATCAGTACAAAACCGTGGCTGGAGTGCAAGGAGGTTTTGCACAGGAACAGCTGGTGAGATTTTGAGACCCTGACTGTGATGATCCTAGGGCAATTAAACAGTAGACAACTACTACCAACTGCTTGATCTAGGGTGGAAATAACTACTTAATTATTGATATATAGAAGCTATATGTCTCCTGAGCTAGTTCTTTTACTTTCTAGTTTTCCAATTTCCTTATTTCTGTCTGTATGGTTAGACTTGTTTAGACTGAAATCTAACAAGTCGCAAAATATTGCAAAGGCAATTTTTCTTTGATGTTCCTTATTTAGAAGCTGTCAAACCAAGTTATTGTCAGGTCCACAAGATGTTCTGAGGTCTGATTCATCTCATCAAATGGCTTACTTGCAAGTTACAAGCAAGTTTGATAAATAAACATACTTATTTTATAACAAGCAATCTAAATTATTATTTAGGTGTAGACACCTAAATGTTAGTAGTGTAGTTACACACTCATGAGATGAATCTCACTACACTGTTCCTCTAAGTTCATGAGAAGCAAATAACATACAAAATAGATGGATGTAATAGTCAGTACAGTGAAATCTGCTGGGGGGAAAAAAAAAAAAAAAAAAAAAAAAAGCATTGTCCATTTACAGAGTAAGATGGAGTTTGTCAGACAACTAGAAAGATTTGTAACTGGGGAACTGGGGTATGATGTGGTAAGAATCCAATTATAAATATCTACTTTGTACGTAGAGCCGACTAAGAAGAAAAAACTGAAGTATATAAATATACAACAATTGTTTGTTTGTTTGTTTTCATTCTTTTGTCATGATTAAAACATAAAAAAGAACAAAGACTTGTTTATGAAACCAATTCTGCTATACATATAAAGCAGTTCTGCTTTGAAAAATAATAGCACTAGCATTTAGATTATGTATATAGGCTAAAGTTTAAAATGTCAAGAAAACAACTCTTAAAAAAAAAAAAAGAAGTAACTGAAATTGTAGACCCATAGATAAGTCCATGTAGTGGAGAAGACTATATAGTGGAGAAGACAATAGTGCAGAAGGAAATTCTGTTACTAACTCTAATTGTTTGGGAGATAAAAGTTTTAGGTGAAATATTTTTATCTTTCTGAAAGTTCTTATTTTTTCTGAGTACCTAACATTTATCCAAGCAGATAATGAGGTAGCTGTTTAACCAAGAAAATGCCTGAAATAAAACTTTTTTTTCATAGAGTTCTATAATCTAGAGTTCTATAATCTTTGAATCATTTGTCTGCCTTTCCAAGTATAAAGCTGGTAATATTTTTGCTGGTAATATTTTGTGCTTCTAATATCTTTTCCTAATATTTTAGTAATGCATGTAATAATCCTTAAGATCAGATTTCATTATATTTGAAGAACATTCTTTAAGAAAAATATATATGTTGAAATTTTTAGATGCTTTCCTTCAAAACTGGTCTTTGCATTTAGTCATAATTCATCTGCCCCAGAAGAAAAATATTGAACTCCAACAATTTATACAGTGGAAAGCATTCAAAATAAGTAGAATATTTTAGTATGTTAGTATGTTAAAGCAATAGCATCAGGGAGAGATACCCTTAAAGCAGATGACACCTTCAAACCTGCCTACCCATATCCATTCCTTCATTGTAACTGTCACTATGTCACTGCTCTCTTTTAAAAGGCACAGAGAGCTGTACTCTTTCTCTGCCTACCAAGACCACTGTTCAGTTTAGTTTGGAAAAAAAAATAGTATAAAGACAGAGACAGTAAAAAGCAATCTCTTTCAAGCTGTACTAGAGGTAGAAGCAGAAGTTCGTATACCTGAAAGTTGTCAGAACATACTCCAACTCTGTCCCAGAGGTCAGATGGGAGCATTGCCAGCTGTGCAGTCTGTGCAACATACAAAGAACTTCATCTGGCACAGGGCAAGCTGGGAGGGTGGGACAGGAGACAAGACAATGAAGACTGGAAGTAGTTGGGATAACTGCAGTTGAATTAATGTTATTATTAACCCTAGCCATAGTGGTGCTGTTTCTTAACTGAGTAGAAGTGCAAGTTTTCCTTTTTCTTTCCTTTTTTTTTTTTTTTTTTTTTCTTTTCCTTGTACATGTACTCTTATAAGTGAATTTATGTGCCCTTCTATGAATATATATTATCATATAATTCTATTTTATAACATTTGAGGGAATGAAGACAAAATTAATCCAATGAAATGAAATATACAGAACATTTTAGAAAACATTTGATAATATGTATATGCTCACTTGTAGCATTCATTTTTATGCTGACAGCTGTTTCAGTTGAACTGAAACTGAAAACTTAACTTTTCTGGCAATATCTGCTTGAAAATATAGCATGTATTCAATCTCATATTCTTTAAAATAATAATCTGTATGGACAACCTGGAATATATGTTATATACTATTAATTTGTCATATTTCATCTTGAAAAACAGTTATCCATTGGCACTTTAAATGGTCATGCATGTTGCTTTTTGTGCTCTGAACTCTTCAAAATACTTTGAATAACAGCCAGCAGTGATCAGAGGGTCAACTTTGTCAAACAAATTTGGTGAAAATGTTTTCTATAGTACTTAAAAACAGGATGATTAATTAAAATATTTCTGTTTTGGCCTATTATTGAGGATGTTGACATTTATAATCTGTGACTACTCTTTGAGATTAATCTTTTGATAAGACTTTTTTTTTTTTTTTCCTTTATTCATCTGATTTTGACTCTGTATTATAGGTTTTTATAAAGTGCCTATAATTACATGTCTATATATGTACTGTGTCAAGTTAAAACAGCAAGTCCTGTCCAAAGCAATGAGTCATTTCTCCCCAGAATTATGTAGATCAGATTGGTTTATATTCTAAGAAAGATACAGAGATTCTGCTACTGTTTTGTACTTTCCCTCTCTTATGGGGAAGACATCATTTACTTTGATGAAACAGACCAAGATCAATCTAAACTGCAATTCCATGGTATTTTCATACTACCATATCTTATAAACAGATGCATTAGGACTGTTTGACTATTTCAAATGGAACAATCAAAGATTGAATGAGACAAAGCGCTATTGAATATGTATGCAGTATTTCTGCAAACCTATCAAATCTCTCTCTATATATATTTAATGTATTCCTATCAACTAGTCATTTACATATATGTTTAGCTTCATGTATGAAGGTAAATCTTTCACAAATGGGAGCAGATAGTCTACCGGTATTACCTTTTATATACTGCTGTTTATAAAGTTTAATACAAATGCCCTAAAATGAGTATAATGTCTAGTAATTAGATTCCTTTTTTAGTTATGAGGAGACTAAACTTTGTGCTACAGGGAGGAGAAACCAGGATGTGATCATCTTGGTTTCAGTGCCTGAGACTTAAAAGGACAGGAAAGTTTGATTATGTAAGGATGGATCATCCTAGCAATGCCTATTTTATCCTAAATAAATGATATTCTTAGATATCATTTAGATCTAAATCCTTAGATAAATAATACCTCCGTATTGAAAAGGAATGACACTTTTTTCAAAGTCCTTTTTGAGTCGCATTTGAAGAAAAAGTGTTTTACAAACCCAAAATATAATCATTAGGTGGAGCTTGAACTTGTGGCAAGATGGGTCAGCTATGTACGACTGGAGAAACGGATCTGCCTGTCTGCTGTGTCCCATTACATAACCAACATTGGATGTTCAGAGAAAAGAGATCATAGGATCACAGGATCTCTGAATCATAGGACAGCTTGAGTCAGAAAGGACCTTGAAGATCATCTAATTCCAATATCCCTACCAAGGGCAGGAACACCTTCCACTAGGGTGGGTTGCTCAAAGCCCCATCCAACCTGGTCTTCAACACATCCGCAGATGGGACATCCACAACTTCTATGGGCAAACTCTTCCAGTGCCTTACTATCCTCATTAAGTAAAGAATTTATTCCAAATTATGAGATGACAAAGCTAAAAACTTACAATGTCAGTCGTTGTTTCTGAAGGACAAAGACAGGATGGGAGAAAATCATTCTTATATAAAGAGGTTAATAGCTGAAATATATTAGTTGATATTTGATTGTTGTCAGTCCTGCATAGATCTGCAAATATTAAGGACAATACTTACAATTCTGATCTGCTCAAAGATAAGCAAGAAAGATATGGACTACTGCCTTATGCCTTCACAAATTTCCAAGCCAGAAAGAATCATCCTGAAAATAATCAAGGAATCAAGGTCAGATGACATGGGAGGACTACAGATATGTTGTTTTTGTAGGGAGAAAATGAGTTAAAGCTCACCTGTACTGTGGGAAACAATCAAAAAGCTTTTTGTTTTGTTTTGTTTTTGTTTTTGTTTGTCTGTTTGTTTGTTTGTTTGTTTTAAATGTTAACAGCAAAAGGAGGAGCAGAGAAGACATTGATACATTTCTTGATGAGGATAGTCACCTCACAAACAGAGACATAGACAAAGCAGTGTTGTTTAATACTTTTTTGCCTCTGTCTTCAACATTGATGATGGGCTCTGAGACCCCAGGTGCCCTGAGCTGGATGACTCTGTCTTGGAATGATAAACAACTTCAGACTCGTGCAGGATTTGCTGATCCACCAGGGCATATATAAGTCTATGGAGCTCAATGCAACAGAAAGAACTGGCTGATATCCTCCCAGTTTCATTTCTTCCAGGGAAGGGGCAACCTTGGTTATATGTACAGAATGGGGGATGAGATACTGGACAGAAGCCCTGCAGAAAGGGATCTGGGAGTTTTGGTTGACAGCAAGCTGAACATGAGCCAGCAGTGTGCCTTGGCAGCCAGAAGAGTCAACTATATTCTGGGGTGCATCAAGAACAGCATTGTTATCTGGTTGAGGGAAGTGATTGTCCTGCTCTACACTGTGCTCATGTAGACTCATCTCGATTACTGTGCAGCTTTGGGTGCCACAGTATAAAACTGTTAGTGTCCAAAGGGGGGCAGCAAAGGTTGTAAAGGGTCTAGAGGGGAAGACATATGAGGAGAAGCTGAAGTCACTTGTTTTATTCAGCCTAGAGAGGGGGAGACTGAGGGGAGGCCTCATAGAAGCCTACAGATTCCTCATGAGGGGAAGTGGAGAGGTAGGTTCTGAGCTCTGCTCTCTGGAGACAGAGACAGGACATAAGGGAATGGCATGGAGCTGCAACAGGGGAGGGTCAGACTGATGTTGGTTCTGTTAGGATCCAGAAGTTGGACTTGGTGATACTTGTGGGTCCCTTCCAACTCAGGTTATTCAATGATTCTATGAACATAACTGCAGTAATTACTTTTTAAGTTCATTCATTACATTTGTCTGAAAGACTTGATTAAAGCATTATACTTTTAAAGACAGCTAACCTCATGTTAAAGACTGCAAGAACTGGTTAGTCCATTGCCTACTGCAAAAGCTTTTCCAATGTTTAATTACCATCACAGCTAGGAAAATGCACCTTATTTCAAGGTTGATTTTGTCTGATTCTAGCTTCCAGCCATTGATTCTTCTACTTTTGCTTATGCCAGCAATGCTCTACTGCACTGTTATAACATCAGTTTTCTATATATGTTTATGAAAAGTAAGCAATTCTCAACATGATCTTTGTTAAAATGAGTATTTTAAGTATTTGGGCTGCACACTGTAAAGCTTCTTTACCAGCTTTGAATTATTTGCTGAATTAATGTGAAGCCTTAGACCATAAAATGCCTTCTTCCATTCCCAAGCTGTTGCTACTGTTAGCCTTGATATGGGATATAAATACTAAATAATGGATGTAGCAGCATTGATCCACAGGAGAATTCTATGTGTGAAAGCATTTAATGAGCAAGAAACACCCATTCTGTCTATGTTTAAAATGGCTAGTCAGAAGTAACCTGTACAGACCTGACAGGAGGCCTTCTGTCTCTGCTGAGATATTTAATACTGTAATGGTGGTATACAAACTTTTAATATATGATGGAAAATTTTACGATGTATTCAGCAAGAGATAATCTGCTTTTATTACTACTAAGAACTAATCAATATTTCATTGGATTAAGCACTTGCAAAAGCATCTGTCTCAGACTTGTTCAGAGAGAAAAATAAATTAATAATAAATAAAATAATAAATAAAAAACAAAGTTTATTCATTGTATTATTTCATACTTGCTTTTCCTCCTTTGCTATTTAATGACTTCATAGTTCTTCAGTATATATATTCATTGACACTTTAGGAAATACTGAGATGTCTAGAACAGAGGTTGAGGAAACGTGTATTGTAAACTGCTGTCACTAGCATTTCATAGACTTCTTATAACTTCTGTTCACTCATGGAGTGACATGTTCAGAGGATGAGATGAGATTTCTGCTATTATTATATTAAAAATTCTAATAAAGAAAAAGAACTGGTTAAAAGCTGATCATTCTTTCCTGCCCGAGTTCTATTGTCATACAAAAAATTACATAACTGTGCAATGTTTTTACCCTGCTGGGCAGCTGAACTCCACAACAACCACTCTTTCATTCCCCCTCATCAAAGGAAAATGGGGAGAAAATACTATGGAAAGGACTCAAGGGTTGAGATAAGGACATGGAGCTCAATCACCAATTATTGTCAGAGGCAAAATAGACTCAACATAGGGAGATTAATATCATCAATTTAATAAAATCAATTTCATGGAAAGTTCCGAACTCCTTCCTTCCTTCCTCTGTCCATCCCTAATTAATGTTCATATCCTGCAGTCCCACAAACTAACTTCCGTCCTTAAGAGCACTATACAGCAAGACTCTGAAAAACAGTTTTGGAGCTTTCCGGAAAAGAGAGAGAGATTGAAATAAGTACTTCACAAAACCAAGAGGGGTGACATATCCAAGGAGAAGTTGTGGGTACTGGATTTGGGGACCATGAAGACAATCCTGGGATCACAGAGGGGAATCATAAGTCTTTCATTTTCTAAATACGACATATATGTATGACATACACAGATAACGGTATGAGACTTTTCTCTCAGGTGCCCTGTGAGCATATCAGAGGTAATGGTTTTAAGTTGCAAAAAGGGACATTCTGGCAAGAGAAAATAAAAACCAAATGACCAAACAAAAACAAATAAACAAAACACAGCAATAACCAAAAGAAGCAAAACAAATCAAAAGAAGCAAAAAAAAAACAACAATAAAAACTTATCAGAATGGTTAAATGCTGGAAGAGGTTGTCTAGCAACCTTTAAGAATCTCTAATTTTGGAGATTTTCAAAGCTGCACAAGACAAAGACCTGAGAAACCTTATGTAATTGACTTTTTCCTTCTTTGTGTAGGAGGTAGACTAGATGACCTCATGAACTGTCTTTCAACATGAATTCTGCTTTTTATTATTTTACTGTATAATAAAACTAAGAACAAACACTGGGAAGAAAGGAGGAAAGATACAAATTTCAGACAATATCGTTATGCTACTGATCAAAAGGAGTATGTTTGAAGCAAGTTCCCAGATGATTCTGGGAAGGAGTTAATCATACTCCAAAACCTATGAAAAGATGAATCTTCCCTTCCCTTCCCTTCCCTTCCCTTCCCTTCCCTTCCCTTCCCTTCCCTTCCCTTCCCTTCCCTTCCCTTCCCTTCCCTTCCCTTCCCTTCCCTTCCCTTCCCTTCCCTTCCCTTCCCTTCCCTTCCCTTCCCTTCCCTTCCCTTCCCTTCCCTTCCCTTCCCTTCCCTTCCCTTCCCTTCCCTTCCCTTCCCTTCCCTTCCCTTCCCTTCCCTTCCCTTCCCTTCCCTTCCCTTCCCTTCCCCTCCCCTCCCCTCCCCTCCCCTTCCCTCTGATGTGCTAATGCTCGTCATAACAGATATATCTTTGTGGTTGAATATCTCTGAGGTTTTTCACTGACATTATAAAAAAAAGATTTGAGTCATAGGTTAAGTTGGAGATACTTAAATTAATTTACATGCCTAGGTAATGGCCATGGGCATTTTTAATATCGTCTTAAGAAATATAGAACTATAATCAGTAGAACACTGAGCTCTTGAAAGACTCACAATGGAAGTAAATATTGAATTACAGAGAAAAATGTAATTTCTCCCCATTGTATATAACTACTGAGATTAAAAGAGTGAATGAACTTGAATACTATGCAAGCTGTAGTTCATAGGCACAATGAAGTAAAGTATGGTTTCAACCTTAACTTCAGTTTCACTGCTTTTATGGATTTAAGCCGGTGTTTTAATTTCTTCCACAATCATACTTAATTGTTTACCATGTAGTATAATGTTCAATAAAGCAAAGCAATGAAGCAAAAAATAACAGGACCTTGTGCAAAGGCTAAAATGAAACCCTTATTAAGAGAAAAGTGAATAATGCCTCAGTGCTAATTACCATGGTATAGCCAGAACCTATAAACTGTGAGAAACCTCATTAAGCCCTATTAAAATGTGCACTTAGAATTTACCTGGTCAGATAGATGAATAAAAATGGTTAGTTATATTAGCCCCCACTATTAACCTTTGCTTCTCAGCAGGGAGAATTCTCATACAGTTTGAATTACTGAATAATGTGTCACGAATGAAAGCTTCCTTTCAAGCTTCAAAGAATAATAGACATTCTATGAATAGAATAAAAAAAAAATAAAACATATTTTAATGTTTGTATATAGCTTTACAGAAACAGTGCTGGTGAAAATAACGTCTGTAATCATTATTATTATTTTATTTTTAATAGAAGTACTTAGAGACATACTTAGATGGTTCCAGCAAAATTCATTTTTTAATTTGTTCTTTGATCAAGTAATTTTCATATTCTCTTCTCTGAAAGTATTTTTATAAAACTTACATTTATCTATCTATCACTGCAACCAGAATCCATAGATCAAAATCATTAGAAAAATCTAAATATTAATTAATATTATTATATTTTATTTTTCATTATTTTACATATTAATATTTTTATTGTTATCATTATCTATTTTGTATGCCAGTGGCTCGGTTTACCTGGGTGACATATACTAGATATAATGTGACTGCTTTTATTAATAATACATTACTGTGCATTAAACAACAATTTCTTCATTTAGTAAATATGATGGCATACTGAGAAAACCGAGGCCTGTGTTTAAAGGAGATGGACATGTTCTGGTTATGGCAAATGTAAATAAGAACACTGACTGCAATAAAATAGGGGTAGTGGATCAACTGCATATGTCTCTGATCTTGCAAAGACAGAAGCATATATTCAATTTTTAATAATAATAATAATAAAATCCACTAATCTTAGCAAATACAAATCACAATCTCTTTCTGTATACTGTATCCATGCTTGTAAGAGGTGGTAAAACAGCTGACTCCACTTTGTGGAACTGACTGTACATTTCATGGGCAACAGAAGTGACTTGGTTTTAAGAGAATTTGGCCATATCCTTTAATAGCAGCATGAAGAATATAGAAGGAGTCAATGATGATCTGAGCTCTGGTTGAGACTTTGCAGGCATTGGCTTCTCACCAGCCCTTAGAAACTGAATGTTTTCATTTGTTCAAAACTTCCTTAAAGGAAGTTTTGCAATATGCTCATCCATCAGGCCACTTATTTCAGATTCAAACTGGTCAAGCATGACTCCCTTTTGATGAATCCATGCTGACTACTGCTGATGATTTCCTTGTCCTTCATGTTTCTGGAAATGGTTTCCAGGATTAGCTGTTCCATCACATTTCCAGGGATTGGCCTGTAGTTCCCTGGATATTCTTTCTTGGTCTTCTTGAAGATAGGAGTGATCTGCTTTCTTCCAGTCTTCAGGCACTTCTCTGAGCTGCCATGATCAAGCACAGATTATCAAGAGTTGCCTCACAATCATATCTGCCAGCTCCCTCATCACTCATGGGTGCATTCCATCAGGGCCCATGGAATGTCCAATTTGGTCAAGTATTCCCTGACCCAATCCTCTTCCAACAAGGGTACATCTTCCTTCCTCCAGCTTTTTTGGCTGGTCTCTGAGACCTGGGATTCCTTCATATCTGAGCTTTAGCTTTCCTAACTTGATCTGTTAGGAAACAGATCTGCTTTCTGGCTGCTTGGACAACGTTTCTGTATTTCTTCCAGGTTATTCACTTTTGATGCTGTATGCTTCCTTTTTCAATTTTAGTTTCACCAGGATCTCCTTGTTCATACATGCAGGTTTCATATCATAATGCTTTGCCTCAGGCTAAGATAGTATCTTACTATTCGGACCAAATAAGGAATGTCTAACACAAGCTTGTCTGTTCACTGTTCATTCAGAAGAGTCTGAGAACAAGTTTTGGCTTTGCTGTATTACCATTAAACCTCTCAAGTCAAAAATAGCATTCTTAGTATTTAATATTTTGTTTTATGCTGTTTTGCTGTACAAACTGAGACATCGTAGAATCATTAAGGTTGGAAAAGACCTTCAAGATTATCTTGTCCAACCAAATAAATTTGGTGGGTAAATTATAATTTAAACAGATTTATTTTTCCCATTCTTTTAAATCGTATCATGATAGATCTCTAGCATTTTTTAATTTCTCAGGAGTTCAGAAGTACTAATTTTAGTAAGGATAATATGGTTATATTCAGTAGTCAACTCATCTGCCACAGACAGGCTACTTTCAGAACTGTAAAAGACCATAAAAGATATATCAATATTTATATTAAAATATATAAAATGCATATATGCATATTTGTAAACTCTTGTGTGCATACACTTTTGAAAAACAATAAAATTAGGATGTGGTTTACTCAGTTTCTGAATGCAAAAAGAATATGGGAACAAAGTCAGAAAGCAGTTTGAGAATGTATTATATTAAAACCATTTTCCAGATGGAACTAGACAAAGGAAGTATGGCTAAAAGCAGGATTACTACCCTGGACTTTCGAAGAGCCAACTTCGACCTCTTCTGGGACCTGCTTGGGAGTATCTCATGGGATAGGCTGCTAGAAGACAAGGGTGCTTGTGAGATCTGGGCTGCATTTAAGCAACACTTCTTCCATGTTCAGGAGTGGTGCATCCCAAAGAATAGGAAATCGGGGAAGGGGGGCAGGAAACCCGCGTGGATGAGCAAGGAGCTCATCAATAAGATCAAAAGGAAGAGGAAGGTCTATGAAATATGGAAAAAGGGCCTGTCTTATTGGGAGGAGTATAGATGTGTTGACAGGGTCTGCAGGGATGCGACGAGGAAGGCTAAAGCCCACCTAGAGATGAGGCTTGCAAAAGAGATAAAGGATAATAAGAAGGGTTTTTTCAAGTATGTAAACAGCAAGAAGAAGACTAGGGATAATGTGGGTCCCTTGCTGAATGAGGGGGATGTCCTGGTCATGGGAAACACTGAGAAGGCAAAGATACTGGATGCTTTCTGTGCTTCAGTCTTTGCTTTAAGGACACTCCCCCGGGACTCCTCGCCCCTGGCAATAGGACAAAGGGTCTGGGAAAAGGAGGGCTCCCCCCTGGTGGACGAGGGAGTGGTTCGGGAGTATCTGAGTGGGCTCAACGCACACAAATCCATGGGTCCCAATGGGATGCATCCGCATGTGCTAAAGGAGCTGGCAGATGTGATCGCTGAACCACTCTCTATCATCTTTGAAAGGTCCTGGAGAACGGGTGAGGTGCCTGAAGACTGGAGGAGAGCCAATGTCACTCTGGTCTTCAAGAAGGACAGGAAGGAGGATCCCGGAAACTACAGACCAGTCAGTCTCAGCTCTGTCCCTGGAAAGGTATTGGAGCAGTTTGTTCTGGATGCCATCTCCAAGCAAATGGAAGAGAAGAAGGAGGAGTAGGCAGCATGGATTCACCAAGGGGAAGTTGTGCTCGACCAACCTTGCTGCCTTCTATGATGGCATCACCAGCTGTGTAGATAGGAGGAGAGCGGTGGATGTCATCTACCTTGACTTTAGTAAGGCTTTCGATACTGTCTTCCATGACAGCCTACTAGCAAAGCTGAGAAAGTGTGGGATAGATGAGTGGACAGCAAGGTGGGTTGAGAACTGGCTGACTGGCCAAGCTCAGAGGGTGGTGATCGGCAGAGCAGTCTTGCTGGAGGCCTGTGACTAGTGGTGTTCCCCAGGGGTTGGTGCTGGGTCCAGTCTTGTTCAACTTCTTTATCGACGACCTTGATGAGGGAATAGTGTCTGCCCTCAGCAAGTACGCTGATGACACAAAGCTGGGAGGAGTGGCTGACATGCCAGAAGGCTGTGCTGCCATTCAGCGAGACCTGGACTGACTGGAGAGATGGGCAGGAAGAAACCAAATGAGGTTTAATAAGAGCAAGTGTGGAGTCCTGCACCTGGGAAGGAACAACCCGAAGTATCAGTACAGGCTGGGGGACTACCTGCTGGAGAGAAACTCTGACGAAAAGGACCTGGGGGTCCTGATGGATGACAGGTTGACCGTGAGTCAGCACTGTGCCCTTGTGGCCAAGAGGGCTAATGGGACCCTAGCGTGCATTAAAAGGAGTGTGGCCAGCAGGTCAAGGGAGGTGATTCTCCCCCTCTACTCTGCCCTGGTCAGGCCTCATCTGGAGCACTCTGTCCAGTTCTAGGCTCCCAGGTACAAGAAAGACAGGGATCTCCTGGAAAGAGTCCAGTGGAGGGCCACAAAGATAATACGGGGCCTGGAGCATCTTCCCAATGAGGAAAGGCTGAGAGACCTGGGTCTGTTCAGCCTGGAGAAGAGAAGACTGAGAGGGGATCTCCTCAGTGTATATAAATATCTGAGGGGTGGGGGACAGAAGGATGTAGCCAACCTCTTCTCAGCGGTTTGTGGGGATAGGACAAGGGGCAATGGCTGCAAGTTAGAGCACAGGAAGTTCTGCACTGACATGCGAAAGAACTTCTTCATGGTGAGGATGACAGCACTGGAACAGGCTGCCTAGGGAGGTTGTGGAGTCTCCTTCTCTGGAGATATTCAAGGCCTGTCTGGGCGCCTACCTGGGCAGCCTGCTCTGAGGAACCTGCTTTGGCAGGGGGGTTGGACCTGATGACCTTTCGAGGTCCCTTACAACCCCTACAGTTCTGTGATTCTGTGAAAACTGACCAAGGAAATTCTGGATGAATAAAGTTGATAAACATCCATATCAGACTTTTCTATGGTGATGTGGTTGTGAGTCACTGCAATCTATATGTTTCTATAAAAGAAAGAAACGAGATATGGAAAAATAAAAGTACTAAATGGTCATTGAAAGCTTAGTTAGAGATTAAAAAAACATCTCCCAGCACTGCACAAAGCACTTATATTTTGATTTAAGATTTATCAGTCCTTTCATCGATATGAAGTACAAAAGATACTGAGAAGCACTACTTGAAAGGAGGTTTTTTGTTTGTTTATTTTTAGTTCGGATTTCAATTATATATATATATACATATATATGTATTGTCACATTACTTAGGGTACTGACTTAAGATTTACACAGTACCATGAGCTATCACATCAAAATTAAGTTCAGCCCATGCCTATTGTTTCAAAGTCTGGAATCTAATTGGTAATCTTCTCATCTCTCTCCTACACTGGAATTCATTGTTACGTATTCTTCCTATTTCGTAGTTGTGCATCTCATTAGTAAAAGATCCAGATTTATTTATAACATAGTTTATACATGTATACACGAGCCCGTCTTTAGATGTTATTTCCTATTTTACTTTAGTTTTAATATTTTTTTTCCTGTTAGTATTCAATTTATTAATTTTTAGATATGCTTGTTTGTTTTCAACAGATGTCTGTAACAAAAAAGAACATTAACTTCCTTTAAAGTATTTAAGTTGTCAGAATTAGAAGCCTTCTCATAGCATTAACTATATGGAAATAATAAACATAAAAACTAGAAGAAATAATTTATTTTTCTCCTTAAAGTGATGCATCATGAGCAATGACAATTGAGGCCAAAGACAGAAGAGAAAACTGTCCACTCTTTTGGTAAAGGATGGAAAAAATGAAGCCAGTCTTTATACTATTATTCTGTGTGAAATGTGTGGAAGACAGAAAATTGAAGGTCTGATCTTGCTGAGTACTGGGCAACTTCTTACGATGTTGACTATTTCCTGTTGCTATTCCGGATAATGGGATTGAAGAGTTCCATAAAAGGGTTCTTGGTTGAAAGAACTGCATTTCTAAGGTTTACCAGGAATTCAACCACAATAAAGAAATTATTGTTTATATTAAATTTGTTAAAATATATATGTGTATGTGTTTACTTGAACCCAGTTTTTCTCAGAGTCCAATGAATTCTTCAAATCTTTCTCCAGAGAATGCAATTCCAAAATAAATCCTAGCCTCAGAACTACATTGCAGAAAGTAAATCCTCTGAGTTCTTTTGCTTTTCCCCTCAAATTATATCTTTTTCACAAGGCAAAAAAGCTGTACTAATAATAAACAAGTGGTAAGCTGTGTCCCTTTGTATACAGAATCCCTAACATCTGTGCAAAGAAAGCTTTGATGCTTTTCTTATTTAGTTATGATGTGGCTGAATGCCTCCACCATCAATGCTGATCTTTTCATAACTTCTGTGGGAACTGTTTCAATGTCTTAAAGTTTAATGCTGAGACCAAAACATGAAAAGCTATGTAAGTGTCATTAATAATTTCATTACTTATTGATTTGCATATGCCTTATCTGTCTCACTATAACATGCAGTCTCCACATGCCTTTTTAATTTCCAAACTTTTCACCAGTGTGGAGAGTCAACATACTCTTAAAGTTCCTGCATAGACTTCTGTGCAGACAAGCAGCAGCTCAATGAAAAATTATTATTACAATTCTATATTCTTTTAAAATTGAGCAGCGGCACTCCTGTAGATTTATGGGAGAGCTTTTATTTTATTTTAATTTATTTTACTTTATTTCACAGAAACAGCCTTTAGATCACAGTTTGCAATCAGTGAATATTTGTACTAACAGCAATTATACCCGACTAATTATCTTATCACAGAGGAAAAGGTTAGAACGAAGACTCTTCATTGGACACCTGCTGTGTAGATAATTAAGTATCTCTATGGTTTCTTTCATTACTGCATTCAATAATAGTTAAATACCAGGGAATCTGGCTATAATCAGACATGATTTGATGAAAAATATCATGGAAGTAAAGATATTTGTAAAATAAAAAAATATTCACAAGGTGGCACTAGGGCCTAGATTTTTCTTTTTAAACACAAATTGTGTAGGGGAGAACTGTGGAGAGAGACAGATAGTAATACCGACAAGTAAGAGCATCTTCAAAAATGAACATATAAACAACAACAAAAACCACCAAAAGAAATGCGTCCTCTAAAGGTACCTCAGTTACACTGGATTTCTTTTATGTCATGTAATGGATGATCTTTCACTCTGCCCCTGTCCTTCCTAACAATCTGTCCAGTCATTGTGAACTCCACTGTGCTGTCCCTCCAAAATAATCTATACTTTATTCCCCCATTTAGATTTTTTTTCCTAATTATTATTCCTACTTTTCCTGCAGAACTGAACTGAGATAAAATTTGCTGTCAAAATGTCATTTGTATATTATAGAATTTTTCCCATCCCATGATCATCTAAAATGCATTGATTTTAAGCTCTTTGGGACAGATTCCATCTGCTATTTTGTACTTACATTGGGGATCCAATCTACTTAATGTTGATATTAGCTAGCACGAAGGACTCTATTCATTTGCCCAACCATAGGCAACTAATGTGATTTGAGATATCCTATAATATCGCACACATTCTCCAGTTTCTGATCTTACACAGCATGGATCTGGAATATCAAGTTCATGCCAAACAGCACTCTATGCTTATGTACAAGCAAATTAACTGACTTGCTAAGGTTAGTAATGTATAACTCTGCTGATCCAACTGTTCATTTTTTTTGCCCTAGGGTATCTAAGGAGCAGTGATGATTAGGTAAAGGATCAAAAGCTGTCTCAAAAGGCACCAGCTACCTATATGTAGAAAATTGATTGCTCTGTCCAGTTCCTATACTGAGTGGAATGTGAAGATCCGTCCTGTCTATCCTAAATTAGACACCTATATTCAGCTACTCAAAATGAGGCAGTTCTCACTAAGCTTCCTTCGTAGTAAGTGGAGACTGTCAGAAGTTTTTGAAGATTTCTAGAAAATTAATCTGCCTACATAAATTTCACGCCTCCAATTTAAATAAATTAGGTTGCCAGAAGTATTTAAAAGACACCAAAATCTTTCCATTTACTGTGCAAGCAAAACTGGCATTTTGGATTTCTTAGTTGCTATACAACTAAAAATTAGGTTCAGGGTATGTTTCTGAAATATGAGTATCTACTGATACTCATATTTCATATCTACTATTTCATATCATTTCATATCTACTGAAATATGAGTATCTCATATATCTACTGCATGTAGAGCAGACAGAGCAATGTGGTATCACTCCAAATCAGGCTTTTAGTTTAGCATTCATATATATGGTTAATAACAATAATTCACCACACCAACCTCATAGCTTCAGTTAGTTTGGTTAGATATTCAAAAATTAATAATCTGATATTTCTTATTATCAGCCCAGCATAATGATATAAAATGAATGAGGAGTGACCTTTGAAATTTTCCATTCTTAGGTAAAGATAGCTTTGCATAATATTTCAACAAATGAACAAACAAGCAAACAAACAAAATAACTATAATCTCATTAGATTTGCAGTCAGAAGCGCTTGCTTAAAAAGACTAAATATAGCCAGAAGCTACTGTATTATATAAATTTTATGGAAAACAGATAAAAGCTAAGGTCAAAAGTTTCAAATCTTAATTTCTAAGATAGACTCCCAGAAAATCAGCATTCTTACATAGAAAAAAAAAAAAGGAAATCACCTGATTTTTAGTAATGCTCCCTTAAATTACAAAACTCAGAATAAAATTCAGTTACTAGCTATGTATTCAGTTAGTTATCTATTCAGACTCCATGATCTTAGTTTGCTCTTTTTGTAGATACTCATATATTAGAATATTATTTTCTATAGATATATATTGTATGAACTATACTCAAGAAATGAGACACCACTTCAATGTTTTATCATCCATATTTAATGGTCAACATCTGTATTACTTCAATGCTTTTCATTGGTTGATAGTCAGTTTTCCCCAGATAAGAGTACATTCATTCAAATCATGAGCAGCCAGATTCTCCAGGACAGGGCTATGGGAAACAGTACCAAATGTCTTGCTGAAGTCCAAGTAAACAGCACCCACAACCTTTCCTTATCCACTAAACATCTTGTTGTACAAGGAGATCAGGTTAGTCAAGCAGGACCCACCATTCATAAACCCATACTGACTGAACCTCATCACCTGGTTGTGCCATGTGATGACACTCATGATTATATGCTCCATAATCTTCTTTGGCATCAAGGTCAAACTGACAGGCCCTTAGATCCTTGGATCCTTCTTCCTACACTTCTTGTATTTGGGTGTCACATTCACTAATGTAGTGTTAACTGGGACCTTCTTAGTTAGCCAAGACTGCTAGCAGACCACTAGAAAATGGCTTGGCAAAGAACTTTTGCCATCTCCTTTTCCACCTTTCAATGGTGTTGTGGTTTAAACTGGCGCATTCGTTCTCATCCCAGTGGAGAGAATCGGGGGGGGGGGGGGGAAAGGCAAAAGCCTGTGGGTTGAGATAAATACAGCTTAACAGGATAGAAACGGAATGGAGAAAAAGAAATAATGATAATAATAATAATAATAACAAAATGTATAAAGCAAGTAATGCACAATAAAATTGCTCACCATCCACCAACCGCTGCCCTGCCTATCCCCAAGCAGCGGCAGACCCTCATCCCAGCCAACCAGCCCATATATATTGTTCAGTATGATACCACATGGTATGGAATATCCCTTTGGCCAGTTTGGATCACCTGTCCTGTTTCTGTCCCCTCCCAGCTCCTTGTGCACCCCAGCCTCCTCGCTGGCAGGGCAGCACGAGAATCTGAAAATTCATTGGCTCTGTGTAAGTACTGCTCAGCAACAACTGAAGCACTGGTGTGTTATCAGCATTACTCTCATCCTAAATCCAAAACACAGCACCATATCAGCTACTAAGCAGAATATTAACTCAATCCCAACCACAACCAGGATAGTGGGTCCCATCCGTTCCCACAGATTTGTGGGTGTTCAAGTAGTGATATAGCAAATAGAGCAATGACATTCAGTGATGTCTTCTATGTGACTAAAGACATATGCAGGGAAACTATGTATAGATCTGAATTCAGACACCTGAGTTAAATACATAATAGCCTGTAATTTTTAATCTTGTTTTTTTTTTTTTTTTTGTTCATTTCTTGTTTCCTCCTTCCTCTCTTTTCAGTGTTTTTCCCTTCCTGCTTCTCTGATCACAATTATATAGATACTGCATAATAGACATCCTCCTCAATTTCATTGAATACATTTTAGAAACATTTTATTTTTATTTTGGTTTTACTCATATTTATTGTTTCATAAATCATGGAATTTAAAAAATGTAATGTTGCACATAAACTGTAAAAATTATAAGGTACAAAAAGGTGCTTAAAAACATAATTTAAAAGGAGTTAATAAACAGTTGTAAACATTATATAAGTAGTGAAGTTAATAAAATTTGCTTCCACTTTCCAGAGAATTGCATGTTATAAAAACAAGCTAAACACATTAGGGATCATTTTTAGTAATTTTCAATTTCCGGTACATGCAAGTTTCTTCTGTCCTACTTACCCTAAAGACTACTTAAGCTATAAAGTGATATACTCTTGAGAAGCCATGTTTTGATGCTGCAACATTCAAGCTAAGTTTCCACAAGAGATCAGGTGTCATGTATGGACCTAACAGAGGTATCTGTATTTTCAAAACTTCTTGTCACTTTTAAATAACTCTTTGGAGCTAGCTAGTCCTAATCTAGCTGTAATTGATTAGAACCAAATCAATGTGCTGATAACATACTAATAAATGATTACAGTGTAGATGTACATCTGGAGAGATGGATGTGCAACATGAGCCACTGTGGAAGAAGACAGGCCTGGCTCAACAGAGAGTTGCAGCTTGAGCTTAGGAGAAAAAAGAGGGCTTATAATCTTTGGAAAAAAGGGCGGGCCACTGAAGAGGACTATAAGGATGTTACGAGGCTGTGCAGGGACAAAATTTGAAAGGCCAAAGCTCATCTGGAGCTCAATCTGGCTACTGCCGTTGAAGACAACAAAAAATCTTTTTACAAATACATCAATGCAAAATGGAAGACTAAGGAAAATCTCCATCCTTTACTGGATGCGGGGGGAAACCTTGTTACAAGAGATGAGGAAAAGGCAGAGGTGCTTAATGCCTTCTTTGCCTCAGTCTTTAGCGGCAATACCGGTTGTTCTCTGGATACCCAGTACCCTGAGCTGGCGGAAGGGGATGGGGAGCAGAATGTGGCCCTCACTACCCATGAAGAAATGGTTAGTGACCTGCTATGGCACTTGGATGTGCACAAGTCGATGGGGCCAGATGGGATCCACCCAAGGGTACTGAGAGAACTGGCAGAGGAGATGGCCAAGCCGCTTTCCATCATTTATCAGCAGTCCTGGCTATCGGGGGAGGTCCCAGTTGACTGGCGGCTAGCAAATGTGACGCCCATCTACAAGAAGGGCCGGAGGGCAGACCCAGGGAACTATAGGCCTGTCAGTTTGACCTCAGTGCCAGGGAAGCTCATGGAGCAGATTATCTTGAGAGTCATCACGCAGCACTTGCAGGGCAAGCAGGCGATCAGGCCCAGTCAGCATGGGTTTATGAAAGGCAGGTCCTGCTTGACAAACCTGATCTCCTTCTATGACAAAGTGACATGCTGGATGGATGAGGGAAAGTCTGTGGATGTGGTCTACCTTGACTTCATCAAGGCTTTTGACACCGTTTCCCACAGCATTCTCCTCAAGAAACTGTCTGCACGTGGCTTGGATTGGCGTATGCTTCGTTGGGTTTGAAACTGGCTGGATAGCTAGGCCCAAAGAGTCGTGGTGAATGGAGACAAATCCAGTTGGAGGCTGGTCACTAGTGGCGTTCCCCAGGGCTTGGTGCTGGGGCCGGTCCTCTTTAATATCTTCATCGATGATCTGGACGAAGGCATTGAGTGCACCCTAGGTAAGTTTGCAGATGACACCAAGTTAGGTGTGTGTGTTGATCTGCTCAAGGGTAGGAAGGCTATGCAGGAGGATTTGGATAGGCTGCACCGATGGGCTGAGGTCAACTGCATGAAGTTCAACAAGGCCAAGTGCTGGGTCCTCCAACTGGGGCGCAACAACCCCAAGCAGAGCTACAGACTGGGAGAGGAATGGTTGGAAAGCTGCCAGGCGGAGAAGGACCTGGGAGTATTGTTTGACAGTTGGCTCAATATGAGCCAGCAGTGTGCTCAGGTGGCCAAGAAGGCCAACGGCATCCTTGCTTGTGTACGAAGCAGCATGGCCAGCAGGGCTAGGGAAGTGATTGTCCCCCTGTACTCAGCTCTGGTGAGGCTGCACCTTGAGTACTGTGTTCAGTTTTGGGCCCCTTGCTACAAGAAGGACATCGAGGTGCTTGAGCGGGTCCAGAGAAGGGTGACGAAGCTGGTGAGGGGTCTGGAGAACAAGTCCTACGAGGAGTGGCTGAGGGAGCTGGGCTTGTTCAGCCTGGAGAAAAGGAGGCTCAGGAGTGACCTTATCGCTCTCTACAGATACCTTAAAGGAGGCTGTAGCGAGGTGGGGGTTGGTCTGTTCTCCCACGTGTCTGGTGACAGGACGAGGGGGAATGGGCTAAAGTTGCGCCAGGGGAGTTTTAGGTTGGATGTTAGGAAGAACTTCTTTACTGAGAGGGTTGTTAGACATTGGAATGGGCTTCCCAGGAAAGTGGTGGAGTCACCATCCCTGGAAATCTTTAAAAGATGTTTAGATGTAGAGCTTAGTGATATGGTTTAGTGGAGGACTTGTTAGTGTTAGTTCAGAGGTTGGACTCGATGATCTAGAAGTCTCTTCCAACCTAGAAATTCTGTGATTCTGTGATTCTGTGAATTCTTTCTGGGTTTTGGGTCAGCCAGAAAGAAAACAACAACAACAACAACAACAACAACTGTTAACTTAGATAAGAACCAAAGAACAAAAGAACCTGGAATAATTATAATAATTATTACAGTATTAAATAAGTCTATTTTTTTTTTGTTTGAAACTTTGCATATTAGTGGTTCCCCAAACAAATATCCTGAGAAAGACTGCTTTGTAGAGGTCTATCTCTGAAACGAAGGGAGAAAATACTAAACATTTCAAAACATATTGTAACTAATTTGATAGCTCAGTTTTACAGAATCATTAATCACAGAATCACAGAATTTCTAAGTTGGAAGACACCTCAAGATCATCGAGTCCAACCTCTGACCTAACTCTAACAGTCCCCACTAAGCCATATCCCTAAGCTCTACATCTAAACGTCTTTTGAAGACTTCCAGGGATGGTGGCTCCACCACTTCCCTGGGCAGCCTGTTCCAATGCCTCACAACCCTTTCAGTGAAGAAGTTCTTCCTAACATCTAACCTAAAACTCCCCTGGCTCAACTTAAGCCCATTCCCCCTCGTCCTGTCACCAGACACGTGGGAGAACAGACCAACCCCCACCTCGCTACAGCCTCCTTTAAGGTATCTGTAAAGAGCAATAAGGTCACCCCTGAGCCTCCTTTTCTCCAGGCTGAACAAGCCCAGCTCCCTCAGCCGCTCCTCATAGGACTTGTTCTCCAGGCCCCTCACCAGCTTCATCGCCCTTCGCTGGACCCGCTCAAGCACCTCAATGTCCTTCTTAAGGCCATACTGAAGGATACGGCTATACAGACTTCTAACATGTGTCTTTTTTTTTTTTTCTTCCCTCTTTTCATTCACCTTCATTGTGTTTTGATATGTTTGTTACAGTTTCCTTTTTGTAGTAGGCTTACATTGCAAGGTTTTGGTAGTGGGGGAAGCTGCAGTGAGGCCTCTGTGAGAAAGGTCCAAAAGCTGCCCCATGTTAGATAAAATCCAGTTCCAGCTGGCTTCAAAAGGGGCCTGCCCACTGGGCAAAGCCAAGCCAGTGAGTGACACGGTTAAGCCTCTTTGAGAGCAGATTTAAGAAAGGGTAAAACAAACTGTTGCAAAGCAGCAGCTGGGAGAGAGGAGTGAGAAAAGGTAGAGAGAAACGGCCCTGCAGACACCAAGGCCAGTGAAGGAGGGGGAGGTGCTGCAGGTGCCAGAGCAGAAGTTTCCCTGCAGCCCATGGAAAGGACAGTGGTGTGGCAGGCTGTCCCTCTGCAGCCCATCGCGTACCTTGGTGGAGCAGATCTCCATGCTGCAATCCATAGAGGTACATACACTGTGTCAGGTGGATCTGGCCTGAAGGGGGCTGCAGCCCAAGGAGAACCCATGTAGGAGCAGACACTGGGCTAGAACTGTAGCCTGTGTAAAGGAGATCACAGTGGAGCAGGCAATCTGCAGAGAGCTGCTGCCCATGGGGAACTTGTGCTGGAGCAGTCTGGCAGTCTGTTCCTGAAGGATGCACCCTGTGGTATGGACCCATACTGGAGCAGTTTTTGAGTAGCTGCTGTCTGCAGGAAGACAGCGTAGGATCAGCTTGGGAAGGGACTCCACAATGGAGCAGGGGAAGAGAGTGAGGAAAACAGGAGCAGCAGAAATATGTATTATGGACGGGCTGCAAACCCCATTCCCTATTGCTCTGCACCATTCAGGGGGAGGATGTAGAAGAGGGTGGATGGCGAGGAATGTGGTTTTAGTTTGCTACTAGTTTCTCAAGGCTCTTGTGTGTTATTAATAGGCCATAAATTACATTAATCTCCCTGTGATGAGTCTGGTCTGTCCATGACGGTAAATGGTGAATGATCTGCCTGTCCTAATCTCAACCCACGTTTTTTTGTTTGTTTTGTTTTGTTTGTTTTTCCACCATATTTTCTCCCCCTGTTCTGTTGAGGAAGAGGAGTGTAAGAGTGTAATGGTGTTGCTTAGCTGCCCATCAGTGAGAAGCCATCACACATTTTTCTTTATTTACCTTTGTCGTTCACTTGAGTGTTAATCTTCTGTCTGTACTTCCACTTGTGGAGTGGAGATTCATTCTGATAGCATTAGGAGTCTCCAGCTGTGTTGACTGTCTCTGAGCCAGACACTTTTGCCTCAATGGAGAAAAGTAAAGCTTTCTAGAGCAGGACTCTGGAGCATCAGTGTAAATCATCTCAGTCCTACAGTTATTTTAAGTGGTTCATATGAAACACATCTTCAAAATGCAGGTTTCAAGGCATTTTCTACCTTTCCAAGGTGACTAGGTTAGATAGGTTAGATAAAAACATTTGCAGAATAAAAGGAGAAGGGCAGAGTGTTTGCAACAGCAAAGAATGACAGTGAAGTGAATAAGTTGTCAGAAAAGACAAGGAGTTTTTAAGAGCCAAAAGGTAACTTCTAGCTACCTTTTTATATATTTAAAATATATTTATATATTTTAAGAAATGTGGAAAAGACAAAACATAAAATGAATTTATTTTTCTTCGGTGCTTTGGTAAAAAAAATGTTAAAGATTGAAATTCTTCTGCACACTATTAAAAATGAAAAAATCTTTTAAAATTTGTCTTGTTTGGGGCAGGAAGAATAAAAACAATTTAGTTTAGATTATAGATCCAATAGTAGGGAGGTTATATATCATTCTTGGTCTTGTATATGCTTACATAAATATTTTGTTTTAAAGTTCAACCTTATCAGCAAAGGGTTATCAGCTGTATTCTAACTAATCCCTCCTGAATTCATATAAAAATAAAATAAAAATTAGTCACAGATAGAAATTGATGCTTATTCCACTTAAATCCCACGTATGTAGGAGTTAGTGTTCTAATGTATGCAAAGGACACCTAAGTCTGGTGTCCTATGTAAAATCTAAAATACTGTACATTATATGGGGAATGTTGTTTCTTGCTAGTTGATCAGGATTTCTGTCTTCCATCAGCTTCATGCTGTACCACTGTGAGTGAGACAAGGCAGTCATTGGAACAGAAGGAAAATAATACAATTCATATCTTGAGTCTAGCTTGAGTACTTGCATGGGAGAAGACCCACAGTACCAGACCTTTGCTTCTGTTAGTTTCTATTTTATAAACTTTAAAAAGTTTATAAATACAAAAAGAAAAACAGAAATACTCACTCTGTGATGTAAAATATGGAATTCTTAAGTATTCAGAGAACGAAGGACCAACCCCCCGCATATATCTTCTTGAGTGGTATGTTGATTGGCCCTGTTTAGTCTTAGAACAGTTTATGTGAATTAGACCTGATATGACTGAAATATCTAGCCTTATCTCTTGATTTTTATTTTTATTTATTTATTTACTTTGGTGAAGTCATTAGAGTTAGAAATGTCCAACATCATCAAGAGACATACTGGAATAAAATCTGTCATCTCCTGTGGGTCTTCATAGGTATCCAATTATTCCTTGACTCTTTGGGGTTTATTGGTGGTACTTTCAGGTGCATGGCACTATTCCCAATATTCTGTTTAAAATTTTTTGATCAGGTGTACTGAATTTAGTTGAAATGGAGTCATCTTTCTTACTCAGAGGAACATATGGTTCTGAGTTTTGCATTTGTGACTAAAATGGTGTTGGTCACATGCAAATATTTTGGCTGTCGTTGGACAGTGCACGCACAATATAAACACTGTCCCCAACAAAGCAACAGGCCAGTAGGCTGGGAATAGTCAAGAAGCTGGAAGGGGACGCAGCTGACACAAACTAGCCAAAGGGATATTCCATGACATGTGACATCATGCAGTAAAAACTGAGGTACCAATAAAAAATGGGGTAGAGGAAGAAGAAGGAGTTGGAAGTTTGGCTTCCAAGGTGGTCATTGTTCTGGCCACTCAGCCCAGAGGCTAGGCATCAGTATGCTTGTAGGAGGTGGTGACTGATTCCCTTTGCATTACTTTTTGTTTGTTTGTTTGTTTGTTTTTGTTTTTCTCTTAACTTACTAAACTATCTTTATCCCAAACAATGAGTTTTCTTGCTTTTACTCTTCCTATGCTCTTCCCTGTCCTGTGGTGAGGATCAAGGGAATGATTGTGTGAGTTCTTAGCTGCTGGCTATAGTCAATGCACAATGTCAGGCAATGTGACTGTGTTTCTAAAATATGAAACTATCTCTTAATAGTCTGAACCAGGTCACTTTTGTGCCGGTCATCCTCACTGATGAGTGGTTGAATAGGGGATACTGCAGTAGTTTCAAGAAATTTTCAGAAAGAAACTGAAACTGCACATTTAACAATTCAAGCCCCATCATCAGCAATGAGAATGTGTGTTAAGCCAGTCTTTATGTACTGTCATTTTTGCTCTATGTTGTGGATTTCAGAGCTGCATTTTAGAAAAAAAATATCATTGTGATATGCAGTAAGTAAATTGCCTTATTAGGCAAATTCAAAACTTTCAGTTTAGTCTCTCTGGCCCCTGGTTCTAAATGATTCATATCATATGGAGCTACTATTCCTGTGTTCTGTTGCTCACTCATTTTCATTAAAGCCTATCTTTGTACCTTCCAAACACCCGAAATACTGTTGAGAGTATGTATTTAACACAATCCCTCTGTTGGTGGAATGTTTGATATTTATTTCTCCCCCCCTTTTTGTTTTGTTTTATTTTGTTTGCTTCGTTATCTTTTCTTTTAGTCTTTTAGACTTTTAGGTCTTTGTTAAATTATTCTAGAAATGTCAAGTCCAATATCAGTTTGGTATCTACTTCTGTTTTCATTTGCAATCTCTTTTGCCCAGCTGTTTAAGTTAATTCAGAATCAACTAAAGTGAGATAGTGTTCCAATTATTTGTGCTCTCGAGAAACAATTATTTTTAAAATAATATTTATTTCTATCAGTATTGTTTTGAAAGATGACTGAGTTGTTGCACCCATGATATACATAATCTGTGGTTCCAGAAGTTATTCTAAATAAACATTAAACCATTTCTTATTTGAGAATTACAGAATAAATCCATAAATTGATGGGAAAAAAAAAAAAAAAAAGTTTCACTTAAATATCATTAACTTTTATATAAAAAACAGAGATTTGTACACTTATGCCTCAGAGAGATTTTTGCCTATAAATATTTCTTGTTATTTCAAGATAATGATGAAAGCGCAGTTAATATCATCATTCTTCAGATGATTCATGAGCTTCATCTTTCTCCATGGAAAATTAAGAATTTTTCATTATTAAATAGGAGTTTAATTTTCAGTAATGCTTTTAAATCTGGATTGAATCCACTTGTTTTAAGGCTATCAGTGAACCACCTGAGTTCAGAACATACCCACCCAAGATTCTCTATGTTATGGGCAGAGAAATACTAGGAATCCTTATATAGAACTTCAGATCTTAAGTGGTCTGCTTCTCTCCACTATTTATATGGAGAATTTAGAAAAAAAAAGTGTTTTCAGTAAATTACTATGAGTCAGAGGGAATCAATCTATAATGAATATTTTGGTGGTAAATTAATTGCAAAATGTTCAATGAAATAGATTGGACAGATATGGATTTTATGCGGTGAACGTCAGGAAAGAAAATGTGAAGATATGAAGTTTTAAAAAAGCTTATTTCAAAATTGCATTAAATATTAAATGGTAGATAATGGAAGTCAGAAGGTCATATATCTCAAGCACGAATAGGTCTCTTCTGGTTATAGAGATGGTATTAACTTTGTTAATACTGAGGGATCAGGAATTTTAGACTTCATTGCAAGACTGTATACTGATCTGGTACAGAGCACAAAACTGGAAATATTCTCAATTGCAAATCAAAAAATGTAGATTTTCTTCTTATATCATTTCCATTAGGTTTACAATATTCTAGAAGTCCATTTGTACTCTGTGTCAAATCCTTTTATTTTCCTTATCTCATGCAGTATATCATGAACCCCTAATATATGTTCCAAGTAAAAAAAAAAAAACAAAAACAAAACAATATTTGTTTGTGTTTCATCTTACTTGTACAATGTTTTCATGACAACAAGAAAGTTTACTTTTACATATTCATTTTTGCAAGTGACCTTGCAAATTGACAACATTACCTTCCCAGAGAAACCATAAGTGTTAATAGTGAAAATACTGAACATTGAACTCAATTTTGAGTTCAAACCATGCTATAAATAGAACTTGAGAGAGGGAAGGAAGGGAGGAAGGGAGGAAGGGAGGAAGGGAGGAAGGGAGGAAGGGAGGGAGGGAGGAAGGAAGGGAAGGAGGGAAGGAGGGAAGGAGGGAAGGAGGGAAGGAGGGAAGGAGGGAGGGAGGGAGGGAGGGAGGGAGGGAGGGAGGGAGGAAGGAAGGAAGGAAGGAAGGAAGGAAGGAAGGAAGGAAGGAAGGAAGGAAGGAAGGAAGGAAGGAAGGAAGGAAGGAAGGAAGGAAGGAAGGAAGGAAGGAGGGAGGGAAGGAAGGAGGGAAGGAGGGAAGGAAGGAAGGAAGGAAGGAAGGAAGGAAGGAAGGAAGGAAGGAAGGAAGGAAGGAAGGAAGGAAGGAAGGAAGGAAGGAAGGAAGGAAGGAAAAGAAAGAAAGGTATACAGAGATGCACTGCCTTGTAAATTATGCAGCTTTTTGCACAAGTACAGATTATTCATCCATTTGTAATAACCAGTTTCTACAGAATTGTCTGTTTTCTACCTGCCCCATAGTAGTGAATTATCAGATGTTTTCCACCAGTCAGTGTATTTCAAAAGAGCAGGAGATTCAAAATGCAGGTCAAGGATCCATCAAGAAAACTGTTCTTCTGAAAGTTATGAGAGACCATATGTTTTGTTGCTTCAGGACAGAATTTAAGTTTGTCAGATCATAGATTATCAAATTATGTTGTCCTTCATCTGTTACACTGTTAAACTTCAGTTTCTCAAGATTTCGTAATATCTGAAATGATGTCTGTTCTATGTAGGCATATAAAGAAATTCAATTACCAACTGAAAAAGATTAAACAAGTCTTTGGAAATACTGGTAAATGGGCCTCACAATCAGCTAGTATGATGAAGGCTCTCTAAAACCATTAATCTTGGGATTTTTTCAAACTTGATTAACAGATTTGCTAAAACAGTCGTTTTTTTACTATGAGGAGTGACTTAGCTGTACTGCCTAATAATAATAATAGTAGTAGTAGTAGTAGTAGTAGTAGTAGTAGTTGTAGTCCCATTTCATTTTCACTGCCATATTGACATTTCCAGAACGCCTGAGAGGAGTAATGCAATTCCTTACACTTTTTCACTTTGTTTTAGTAATAAAACTGGTGAAGGTTAAATGATTACTTTCAGAACATGAAGTAGGTAATCAAGAGGCGTTACAGATACAGGTGTCATATCATAGCTGTTGTGCAACATTTGCATTCTTTGTCTTGGTTTCCATCACACAGAAAGAGACTGATTAATTTTTTCCCCCAGGAAACATGTTTGTCTTCATTAATTGAAACGTAATGTTGGGACTTTTACTCTGATAGCTTTATTTTGATGTGGAAACTCGAATCTAAGAACTTTTGTTCTTGTAGGAACTGGTAATGATTCCCAAAATGCAGCAGAATAATACCTTTTCAATATAAAGTATTTCTGGTGACTTTTTGAGGGGAGCTATCAAATCCACTGATAACATCACTCAGTTGAAATTCATCAGGGAAAAACTCTTTGTCCTTTAAAATTCCCTTCAATGTCTTATATATCAATGTTTTAAAATTGTCATTATGTTTCATAGTAGATGGTGTTCTGATAAAAAAAAGATTTTAATGTTATCTGCATCATCTGATTTATAAGAAAAATGTATGTACAGAACAAATTAGCATGGAGGGTGTTGGTAAATGGAGATTCGTCTCTGAGAGGCACTGAGGTGTTCATGTGACAATCTCTCTCAAAAGGTTTGCTGCCTGCCCTGGGGCCTGTATTAATGACACGACAAGGAGGATACCGAGCTTGGTCAAGCCGGGGGACCATCACTCATTCCTGCTCTTTCACATAGCGACAACTGAGGCCACAACAAGGAGACTTGAAAACATCAAAAGGGACTTCATAACCCTTGGAAAGATTCTGAAGGGAGCAGGAGCACAAGCAGTGTTCTCCTCAATCCTCTCAGCTGAAGACTGGGGCCCAAGGAGGAGGTGGCGTTTGAATCAGGTGAATGATTAGGCTGTGTAGCTGGTGCAATGTTCTGAGTTTCATATTCTGTATGACAAAATAGTGGCTAAAGCTGGAATTTTCATGATTTATCTGTACTTCTGTCGTGGTTTAACCCGGCCGGCAGCTAAACACCACGCAGCCGTTCGCTCACCCTCCCCCTCCCTCTCTGGGACGGGGGAGAGAAATGGAAAGTGAAGCCCGTGAGTTGAGATAAAGACAGTTTAATAAGACAGGAAAATAATAATAGCAAAAGTAATAATAACAATAATAATAATAATAATAATACAATGGTGATAATAGGAAAATAATAAGAATAATATGTACAAACAAGTGATGCACAATGCAATTGCTCACCACCCGCTGACCGATGCCCAGCCTAACCGAGCAGTCCGGCCCCCTCCCCCCGGCTAGCCACCCCTATATATTGTTTAGCATGACGTCAGATGGTATGGAATACCCCTTTGCCTAGTTTGGGTCACCTGTCCTGGGTCTGTCCCCTCCCAGCTCTTACTGCACCCCCAGCCTGCCTGTTGGCAGGACAGAGCAAAAGGCTGAGATGTCCTTGGCTTGGTATAAGCACTGCTCTGCAACAATTAAAACATCGGGGTGTTATCAGCACTCTTCTCATCCTAAGCCAAAACACAGCATTCCACCAGCTACTAGGAAGAAAATTAATTCTGTTCTATCTGAAACTTCTGTTCTAACTGAAACCAGGACAACTTCTCTGGAACAATTCATTATTTGTACCTGTCTAGCCATTTTATGATTTCTTTCTCTGATGCTTATTCACTTCTAATTCTGCACATGCCTCTGAAGTTCATTCTTCTCTGGTCAAATATTGACCTTTCATGGTAGCGCTTGAAACAGGAGTACATAAAAAAAAAGTTGTAGATGTCAAGTGTTATATGTGGTCTAGAGCATTCATCAGGCTGGGTACCTCCAGTGGGACAGGCAGAATATTGTCTCCTTTGAATCACTTGAACAACTTCATTGCACTGAATACAAGGCCATAATGGCAAATTCATACAAATTTTGAGGGGAAACCTGTTTAATTCTGAAGGAATCTCTGAGAAGTAGTGGGACATTGAGGTGCTCGAGTGAGTCCAGAAAAGGGCAACGAAGCTGGTGAGGGGTCTGTAGAACAAGTCTTATGAGGAGCAGCTGAGGGAGCTGGGGTTGTTCAGTCTGGAGAAGAGGAGGCTCAGGAGTGACCTTATCGCTCTCTACAGATACCTTAAAGGAGGCTGTAGCGAGGTGGGGGTTTGTCTATTCTCCCATGTGCCTGGTGACAGGATGAGGGGGAGTGGGCTAAAGTTTCACCAGGGGAGTTTTAGGTTGGATATTAGGAAGAATTTCTTTACCGAAAGGGTTGTTAGGCATTGGAATGGGCTGCCCAGGGAAGTGGTGGAGTCACCTTCTGTACTGGGTCTGACTGGGTTGTTAACTTTCCCTGCAGCATCCCATACAGTGCTGTGCTCTGCACTTGTAGCTAGAACAGCAGTGGTATCACACCAGTGCTGTGTCCACTGCTGAGCAGTGCTGGCACAGCATCAGGACTCTCTAACCCTCCTAGGGGGTGGGCAAAAAAGTGAGAAAAGAAACGTTACCAGGGCAGTTGACCTAAACCAACCAAAGGGATATTCCGTACCATATGATGTCACACAGCAATAAAAGGTAGAAACAGGATGAAGAGGGGAGGAGGGGTGGGCTCTCGTGAAAACATCGGTCCTCCTCCCGAACACTGGCTACATGTGTTGAGGCCCTGCTTCAAGGATGTGGTCAAGCATCACTCATTTGTGGGAAGTAGAGAGTAATTTCTTTCCTCTGCACTTCCCCATAGCCTTTATTTGTTTTGTTTGTTTGTTTTCCTCCTTTTTTTTTTTTCCTTTCCCTCTCCCTTTTCCCCTTTTCCTTTTTTTTTCCCTGTAGTTAAATTGTTTAGTTAATAATAATCTTTCCTTAATAGTAATAATAATTATTAATATTTTTCCCTTTATTTAAATTATCCTTACCTCAACTCATGAGTTGTTCTTTACTTCTTCCCCTCCTTATCTAAGGAGGGGGAGTGAGAGAGCGGTTGTGGTGTTTAGCTGCCTGGCACAGTAAAACCACCACACCATCCCTGAAGGTCTTTAAAAGACATTTTGCTGTAGAGCTTAGTGATATGGTTTAGTGGAGGACTTCTTAGTGTTAGGTCAGAGGTTGGACTCAGTGATCTTGGAGGTCTCTTCTAACCTAGATGATTCTGATTTTATGATTCTATCTGAGGCATGATTCCAGACTAGCTAACACTTCAGATAAGTGTTGGCCGATTATATGGAATTCTTATCTGCAAAATTTTTGTAATGCTTCCTGAACAACAATAGTAATGGTGGAGACATATTTGGGACCCTCATGCACAACTACATAGATGGCCAGGCCCCAAATGTCTTTGTGAATTACATAAAATCTGCCTGGCATCTGGTCATGAATGGTACTTCCCAGGACTCGGTACTGGGTCCAGTTTTGTGTAATATCTTTATCAGTAACATTGATGAAGGGATGGGGTGTACTTTACAGAATCACAGAATCACAGAATTTCTAGGTTGGAAGAGACTTCTAGATCATCAAGTCCAACCTCTGAACTAACACTAACAAGTTCTCCACTAAACCATATCCCTAAGCTCTACATCTAAACATCTTTTAAAGACCTCCAGGGATGGTGACTCCACCACTTCCCTGGGCAGCCCATTCCAATGCCTCACAACCCTCTCAGTAAAGGAGTTCTTCCTAACATCCAACCTAAAACAACCTTGGCGCAACTTTAGCCCATTCCCCCTTGTCCTGTCACCAGGCACATGGGAGAGCAGACCAACCCCCACCTCACTACAGCCTTCTTTAAGGTACCTGTAGAGAGCGATAAGGTCACTCCTGAGCCTCCTCTTCTCCAGGCTGAACAAGCCCAGCTCCCTCAGCCACTCCTCGTAGGACTTGTTCTCCAGACCCCTCACCAGCTTCGTCGCCCTTCTCTGCACCCGCTCAAGCACCTTGATGTCCTTCTTGTAGCGAGGAACCCAAAACTGAACACAGTACTCAAGGTGTGCCCTCACCAGAGCAGAGGACAGGGGGACAATCACTTCCCTAGACCTGCTGGCCACACTTCAGGATGTTTGCAGGCAACACCATGTTGAGTAGAAGCATTGATCTGCTTGAGGGTAGGAAGGTTCTGAAGAGGAATCTAAATAGGCTATATAGATGGAGTATATCCAATCACATGACATTCAATAAGGCTAGGTGCCAGGTGCTTTACTAGGGTCATATGATGAAGTGATATAGGCTTGGGGAAGAGCAGATAGAAAACTGACCAGCAGAAAAGGACCTGGGGGTTCTGGTTGACAGCCAGTTGACCATGAGTCAGCAGTGTGCCCTTGAGGCCAAGAAGGACAATGAAATCCTGACTTGTAGCAGTGATAGCGTGGTCAGCAGGACTAGGGATTGTCCCTCTGTACACTGGTGAGACCACACCTTGAGTACTGCATTCAGTTTTGGGCCACTCACTGCAAAGGTATGGAGTTGCTCTAGCATGTGCAGAGAAGAGCAAAGCTGGTGAAGGGACTATAAAACAAGATGGGCATAAGTCTCTTTTCTCGTGTAACAAGTAATAGGATGTGAGGTGATGGCCTCAGATTGTGCCAGGGGAGGTTTATATTGGATATCAGGAAGAATTTCTTCACAGAAAGAATGATTAGGAATTGGAACTGGCTGCCCAGATAATGTCTTCTTCCCTGGAAGTATTTAAGATTTATGGATGTGGCACTTAGGGACACAATTTACCAGTAGACTTATAGTGTTAGATGGATGGTTAACTTTATGATCTTAAATGTCTCTTCCAACCTAAATGATTCTGTGATTTTATTTAAACAGAAATCTCAACAATACAAAGTTTATCAACCAAAATAAGGGCTGGTACACCTGGAAGAATTCTTCTCTACTGTCACTATGCCAGAGCAAAACTCTGTTGCATATACTCTCTGCCAGTGCAAAATGTGATTTGCTACTATCTGATTTGTCCTGGGGGAAAATATAAATACATATATTTGTATCCCATGAAAACAAAATATTTTCACCTGTGCTTGTACTGCACAGGTACCAGTACCACAACAACACTGCAGAGGATAAATTTCAATGTAGAACTAGATCCTGAATGTTAACATAAGCATTTCAACAGTTTTTATTAGCATTTTATACAACGATGTAAGTAATTTTTTAATATGCATGGTATAAGTAACATCTTAGAATCTTATAAAGCAAGACCCATAACTGCCTAGCCCTTTTGTATTGTTTACAGTGGGGTTCGAGTACCATGTATTTTTACTGTGTCTGCTAGAAAATACAAGACAGCTGACAGCAAAAGCATGCAAGAATGAACAAGCAATAATCACTGACACCTATATTCATTAACTTCATCTCTGAAATATTACTTTAACATCCTTTAACATCCTTTAAGAATAAATTCCTGATTTGCCTTGCTATAGGATTTGCCTATATATAATTTGGTTATTGATATCCACTGGAGATTGGAATGTAATTGAAGAAAAAAATAATAGAAAGAATTATTACACATTATCATGTGCAGTCTTTTCATAATCAAGCAAATGACTAATATTAACGATATGACTTTGAGATAAATTATATAAATATACTTCACAATGCAGAAACAATAAATTCTCCTGGATATTCTTTAAAAGTACAGTCTTATTTTGATATTGAGTATCTTACCACATTTAATTTTATATATATATGTAATCCCACAACCATATAGCAGAGAAAATGAGATTACCCAAATATATTCTTCCACAGTTCACATGAATATTACATATATACTTATAACCATCCTGTAGAAATGAGATTACTACTACTTTACTTTAAAAATAAGAAAAATTACAGTATGCTACATGACTGTATTTCTAGTGTAAGCACTGTTCTGCAACAATTAAAACATCAGCATGTTATCAGCACTCTTCTCATCCTAAACCAAAATACAGCATTCTACCAGTTACTATGAAGAAAATTAACTCTTTCCTAACTGAAACCAGGACGTTAAGTAATTATAAAAGACTAAAGAAATCACTCTTATTTAATAATAAAAATGCAAAAGTGTCATTACTAAATCTTTACAAAATTAACTCTTACAATGTATTATCAACACTTCAAAGGAGAAAAGAGTAATTCTCTTTCATTTTTATTGGTACTAGCCAAATTAGAAAATACATAGTGAAAAGTGGCGTTCCCCAGGGCTCGGTGCTGGGGCTGGTCCTCTTTAGTACCTTTATCGATGATCTGGATGAGGGGATCGAGTGCACCCTCAGTAAGTTTGCAGATGACACCAAGTTAGGTGCGTGTGTCGATCTGCTCAAGGGTAGGAAGGCTATGCAGGAGGATTTGAATAGGCTGGACCAATGAGCTGAGGTCAACTGAATGAAGTTCAACAAGGCCAAGTGCTGGGTCCTGCACCTGGGGTGTAACAACCCCAAGCAGAGCCACATACTGGGAGATGGGTGGTTAGAAAGCTGCCTGGAAGAGAAGGACCTGGGAGTATTGTTTGACAGTTGGCTGAATATGAGCCAGCAGTGTGCTCAGGTGGCCAAGAAGGCCAACAGCATCCTGGCTTGTGTAAGAAACAGTGTGGCCAGCAGGTCTAGGGAAGTTCTTTTTTTGTTAAGCCAAAGAATTACCGAAGATGTCAGGATCTAGAATCCTGTTTCAGATAGGAGGAGTTGACTATGATATGAGCCTTTTTTTGATACAGTCATGCTTTTTATGAGCTATATACAAATTCCCCTTTCCCTGATCGCAGCAGAAATTGGAATGTAAAAAGTTAAATGTTGAGGGCTTTTGTTTGTTTGTTTGTTTGTTTGTTTGTTTTCCCAGCTATCAGTCAATCCAGAATCCACTCAGTCCAAACTTTTCTCAGGACCAAGGAACACAACAAGAATTAAGGATGTTAGATGATTCTTGTTGCCTCCCTCTTAAGAGTTCTACTTCTTTAAACTGTTTTCCCCTTTAGATACAGAAACACAGAATTGTATTTTAGTGTACATTTCAGCTCTATTTGCTTCTTAAAGGAAGAGAACTTCATCATCTTATCAAAAACAAAACCCTAAAAACTGTGAACTTGGGATGCATATATGTATTGCACTTAGGAGTCTTGAAATTTCAAGCAAATACCATATGAATAAAATAGTTTCTAAAAGTCAAAGTAGGTTTCAGATTAGTAATAATTAGCTGGAAGTCTTTAAAACTCTCTAAGCTAGCTCTTTCATCATTTCTATAAGGAAGATCATTTAAAAAAATGTACGAATATGAGCATCATGTTTTAACCCCAGCAAGTAACTAAGTACCACACACTCACTCACTCTCCCAGGTGGGATTGAGAAGAGAACTGGAAAGATACAAACGTGAGAACTCATGGATTGAGGTAGTTTACTAGGTAAAGCAAAAGCTGTGTGTGCAAGCAAAACAAAACAAGGAAATAATTTGCCATTGCCCATCAGCAGATAGGTGTTCAGCCACTTCCAGGAAAGCAGGGCTCATCATATGTAACAGTTTTGTAGGAAGACAAACAGCATCACTCCAAAAGTTCCCCCAGCTAGTCTTAGGATCTACTGTAACAGTCAAGTGATTGTTGCTACTAACCCACTGCAGCCGAAGCCCTGGAAATACTACATGTGCTAAAGGTTTGACACCCAATATAGTCTATGCAGAACAAACAATAACCTGTTGTGCCAGATGATGCTGGGGGGAGGCTACTGTGTAAGTTTCTGTTTTTGAGGAAAACTGAAATATTTAACTTATGACCCAGAGGAACACCAGGAGGTGAGCATAGCACAAGAGAGAAAAGGTAAATTTCTGTATGTTGCTAACACATCATAAACCCCTTTCCCCTATACCCCCTACACTCCCCACATCCCCTTCTTAAGGAAGACTAAAGGACCAACCTTCCAACTCAGCAGGATATTGGAAGAGTAAAGACAGCACCAGAGAGAAAGAGTAGAAATATGGAGAAGTTTTTTAACTATTATTATTAGTGAGGGGGATTGTTTCTTTGTTTGGTTAGTTGATTTTGTTTGGTTATTTTTTTTTTTTTGTATTTCTGCATTAATTTGAAACAAATTGTTAAAAAAATAAATGGACTAGCATTAAATTCCAGTCTCCGTATATACAACACATTCCTGTTTATTGATAGCAGAATTTGGAGTATAACAAATTGTTGGAAGATGGAGGCAAAAGGTTTTTTTTGTGAGGCCGCAGTAGTTTAGTAAGCTATCTTTCTATTAAAGACTTCAGTGGATGGTAGAAGGCAAGGAATAAAGCTAGTGTGTGCTAGTTTCTCATAGTCCTTTGTGCTAGCTAGTGTACTAGTATGCTAGTTTCTAGGTTGCTAACTTTGTATGGTCCTGAAAAACATCTCACATAAATTATAACTGATTATAACTGATCAGTCTGGAGGGTCACTTGAAATCTGAGTGAATTGAAGAGGTGGGTTTTGACTCATATGATCCAACATATCAAATCTTGGTGACCTGTATGTTAGAAGACCTATATGTTAGAAAATTTGCCAAAAATCTGAGGAAAAGATGAGAAAACAGTTGGCAACCTAAAAAAGCTCATAATAGGCGGAAAAGTGGGTGAAGGTTAATGCATACAGAAATTTGATTAAAAAATACTTCTGATCACATCTTTCGTGATTGGAGGGAGGTGTCTGTCTCTTCTATATTCATTTTTTAAAAGGCCAGGCACACCTGGAGGAAATCCAAAGAAAGAGAAAAGAAATCTACTCTTCCCTCAAAATCACTATTACTCTACTCCCAATTCTCTACTGTTTGTCAAAAGAAGTTGGAATCAAAGTTGGCATCATTATTTTTCTTCATTTTGCCTCTCTCTTCACTTAGGTTTTCTGTTCTCCAACAGAAAATGAGGTGATCATATCTGTTCCTGAAAAAGGTGATCTTCGTTTGTGCCCCAGACTCACTTTCATTTTGCCAAGTACCTTCCCTACTTTACGTCCTTTGCTCTTATCTCACAGATCTTACTATTCCACAAGTCTCCTTACATATTCTTATGCCACAAGTCTCCTCTGCAGTAAGATTTTAAATAATGTCAATTACAAAATCCTGCAGAGTGTGTTACATTGATAGAAAATGCTCAATACATGTCTTGGTTTATTTGTGCCAGAGTGTTAGACAAGCAAATATTAGTTGCACCTTGTTTAGGTTACTTGTACTTTATGTGTACAACAGACCACTGCTTTGGGTAAAACATAGCTTTCCTACAATATAGTCTATCCCTGGTGCCATGCATCCAGCAGTCCTAGCTGCACAACACCCTTTTTCAGTGGAAGATCTACAGGATGTATTTTTAAACAAAATATGTGGGACCAGTGTTTTGCTGACTACGGATATCTCCTGGTATGTGAAATGTGTAACTGCAGAAATTTTAATTCAGGTCTCCTGAGCTCTTAAGAAATGTTCTCCTTGAAAATGTATTCAAAAGCTTTTGTATTAAGTGAAGGTACTGAAATAACACAGTACAGATCTAAAGGAAATGCAAAGTACAGCTTGTTCCAAGCATGCTGACATCATTACATTTTTTATTATTATTATTATTTTTAATTTGGTTTGTATTTTATCTCAACATTTGCAGCTGTAAATACATACATGTTTGTGATTTTTATTTTTAGGTTCTAGAGGATTTTCAAGTAGCTTGGCAAGTTTGACAGTGGTTTTCTACATTACTATCCAGGAACTAAACATAAGTTTTATTTAAGTATCTCTTATCTCTGATGTATTTTATTGTACTAGAAACAAGATCTGATTTTTGAAGTATCCTCACTGTTTTGAGTCTAACTGATTTTGAATGCAATATTTTGTATGTTGTTTTAAATTTTACCTAAAGCAAAGCTTGATGTTGAAAAATAATATGTATATACATATACATACACATACATCATAGTGCAAAATGTTGAAACTAATGTGGGATGACTGACAATACTATCACACACATTAATAATACATGGAATAATTTCTCTTGGGTTATCAAATCATGTATTCATAAAAATCTTCAGGGAGATTATTTGATAGCTGCACTACACATAGCAGAACTATTTTCTAGCAAATATGTTCTAGTAGCTCTTACTAGTGAATCCTTCACTGTTGTCAGAATAGTAGCTTTGTGTAACAGTATATCAGAGCATAAATATTTAGGTTTAATAGAAGCCTACAGGGATAAATGGAGATAATATGGAGAAAATTATTCTAGGAGTTATTGAAAAACACCTGAAGGACAATGCAGTCATTGGTCAGAACCAACATGGGTTCACTAGGGGAAGGTCATGTCTAACAAACTTAATTTCCTTTTGCAACAAGATCACCCAGATAGTTGATCTAAGGAAGTCAGTCGATGTAATCTTTCTGGATTTCAGTAAAGCTTTCAATACTGTCTCTTACAGTATCCTTCTGGACAAAATGACCAGAATACAGTTAGATAAAAGCATAGTAAGATGGGTGAACAATTGGCTGACAGGCTATGCCTAAATGGTTCTTGCAAGTAGGGTTACATCAGGCTGCCAGCCTATCACTAGTGGGTTTCCCCAGGGCTCCATTTTAGGAATAGTCCTCTTCAGTGTTTTCATAAATGATTTGGATGAAACACTTGAAGGTTTTTTGAGGAAGTTTGTGGACAATACAAAATTGGGTAGAGCTGTTGACTCTGTTGAGGGTGGTGAGGTCCTGTGGGAAGATCTGGACAAAATAGAGAGCTGGTCAGTCATCAACTGCATGAAGTTTAACAAGAGCAAGTGCTAGATTCTGCACCTGGAAGGGGCAAACCTGGTTTTCCATACAGATTGGGGGATAAGATGCTGGAGATCAGACCCACAGAAAGGGATCTGGGGCTTTTGGTTGACAGCAAGCTGAACATGAGCCAGCAGTGTGCCTTGGCAGCCAGGAGGGCCAACTGTATCCTGGGGTGCATCAAGAACGATATTGCTAGCTGGTTGAGGGAAGGGATTGTCCCATTCTACTTTGTGCTGGTGAGGCCTCACCTTGAGTACTGTGTGCAGTTTTGGGCACCACAATATAAGAAAGGTGTAAAGCTGCAAGAGAGTGTCCAAAGGAGGGCAATAAATATGGTAAAGGGTCTAGAGGGGAAGACGTATGAGGAGTGGCTGAAGTCACTTGGATTGTTCAGCCTGTAGAAGAGGAGACAGAGGGGAGACCTCATCGTGGCCTACAGCTTCCTCATGAGGAGGAGCAGAGGTCCTTCTCCTGATTTCTTCTGTCTGTTGATCAGTGATATGACCTAAGGGAACAGTTTGAAGCTGCAACAGGCGAGGTTCAGGCTGGGTGTTAGGAAAAGGTTCTTCACCAAGAGGGTGGTCAGGCACTGGAACAGGCTCCCCAGGGAAGCTGTTACAACACTGAGCTTGTTCAAGAAAGAAGTGTTTGGTCAACCCTTTCAGACACATTATCTGATTTTATTTTATTTATTTATTTTCTTTGGGTGGTCCCTTGGGGACCCAGGAGTTGGATTTGGTGATATTTGTGGGTCCCTTCCAACTAGGATATTCTATTTTTTCTGTGATAAATATAAACAGAGTTAAGAGAAAATCTACCCAAAATACACACCTTAACATTCCTGAGAAAAATACAAAATACTGTGCCTCAGTTATTAAAGCAAGAATGATAGTTCGATATTAACAAATAATTTATTTTCCCTGTGTATTAATTTCTAAGTAAACTTAGAAACTACATTTTCCTTTTTTATTTTATTTTATTTTATTTCCACACAGTGATAGCAGTAATAACTTATTTCAGGAAGTTCCTTCTTTTTGTCCTTCAAACTATATTTATTTATGCAGAAATAATTAGGCTACTGTACATAAGAAACTTACCATAATACAATCTTGAGAGTAATTTTATTCATCTCATTAATTTAGCCAAAGAGTCTTTTTAGGTTATTGGTATTCTATGGATTCCTTAACTAAAGCATAGACTAGAAAGTTTGCTTATCAATGCTTAGGACTAAATAAAGCAAATTCAGTATTCAGAAACATTAATCCTAAGTAAATATTGTCTAAATTTAAAGTCACTCAATTTAACTCTTTTGAATCACCACACAGAGCCTGTGATTTAAAAATTGAATGTTAGTCTCTGTACATTGACTACAAATGCAGGCCTAGATGACTAATGAGAATTAGATGCTTACTTTTAAGGCATCAGTTTTAAGAGGATTAATGTTAGATCAGCCAACCTCTCCCTATATAAGCACACTGTTTTTGAAAAAATACATGTGCCAGTATCACAAAATATCCCTGAAGAGCAGCATACTCAACTCCAGTAAAAATCAATACCTGGCTTTATAACAAAATGTCTAATAATGTAATTATAACAACACTATGCTTCATTGGTCCCTTTCCAGAGTTACATGTATTTTGCAGTTAACTCATTTTTTTGATCAAAGACTAGGCTTCTTTATATACTCTTTAACAGAAAGCTTCTTTGATACATTTAAACAAGGATATCAGAAGCCATTTATTTACGGAGAACAACAGTGAACTAAAACCAAGTCAAGAAGAAGCGATTAGTAAGCCTATAATGTATTTTTCTATGGTCTTGGCCCTACTTGTGGGATTATTCTGGGTTGTGCCTGCGTGCACGAGGGGAAGGGTCTGGGGTGCCTGCGATCACAGTGGGAGGGGTCCAGGGTTCCTGGGTGGGACGCTTTGACACTATATAAGATAATGTCACGCAGTAATAAATTGGCTTATGGCACAGAACGCTGGTCGTTGTGTCTGTTTGTCCCGGGGTTTTTGGTCAGGTTATCCTACATATGGTGACCCCGACGTGATACGAGCCGTGACGTGAAACCAGTTGGCGCGAGTTAGGCACGGTGCGAGTTAGGCACGGTGCGTACGTGCTAGGTACGTGGGTGGCCATGGGGCCTGGAGTCGATGAGGTGGTGAGTACTGTTAAATCCTCGACCAAGGAAGTAGGGATAACACTACGAAAGAAGGACGTACGGTCCCTCTTGTTCTGGGTGACATGCCGGAATCTGGCAGGGTCTCCTGTCCATTGCTTGAGACAGACCGTTTTAGAAACGGTGGGACAGGATTTATTTGATAGCGCCTGCATCGGGAACAAAGAGGCGCTGACTTTATTACCGACATATGGGTCGGTGCGAGCAGTTTTGGAAAAGGTAGCCAACGAGACATGCCTGTGGGCTACTGTGCACCGCATGCTTTTGTCAGATGGGGACAGTGAGGATAAAGGGGTCCCTATGGAGCTGCCGGTAAATAACAATCTAAAGGAGGGGTCAGGGCAGGCAAAGGAGGAGGCTCAATCGGGAGATGAAAATAATGCAGAGCAGGAGAAAGAAGAAGGTGGGAACCCCGTTGTGGCCCCCCTGCGAGTTCGGTTGGATCATGAAAAAATAGCAGTGCCTAGTGCTCCCCCGGCAGAAGGGAACGCGGTACATACTTCATCGGACGGGTCCTTTTAGGGGTAAATAAGAAGGGCTCCCTTATCCTATTCCCTGCCGGGGGTCCAGAAGGGGCAGGGGTGGCATCTGGGCAAGCGCCGGCGTTTTCGGGCTCCCTCCGGCCACTACTGTATGCCCCTCTGGCGTTTGACCCTGGAGAGCGGGAGGGGGAGGAAGCGCGGGTGGAGCTTTTTTTGGAGAAGCCCCTACCATCGTCCGTGCGTCATGTTCCCGTTCCGTCGGGTGCTGCACCCCGAGAGAGAGAACGAGTGGATAGTGATAGTTCAACAGATGAGGAGCCTTGGGATCCTAGACGGGCTGCTCCACGGCAGCCGATGCACATCCGCAAGGGGGTGCAGAAGACAAGAGAAAAATGGACTATTAGTGCGTGAGAATGTCTTCTTCTCTCGGGTTGTGAAATAACGCCAAGTCCTGTGCAGATAGGGTGCTATCCTGTTTTCGCGGGGTCTCAGGGACATCAGTGGCAGCCAGTAGACTACAAGATGCTGCTACAGTTAAAAAAAGCTGTACAGGAGGGTGGATTCTCTAGCCCACAGACACAGGTTTTGTTGGATGTAGTGGCTTTGCAAGGGCCCCTGATGTTTGACTGGCGGCACGTTGCCCAAGCCTGCCTGACGGCAGCGCAGGTACCCATGTTTGAGTCTTTGCTGGAAGAGGAAGGCGAAGTCTTGATGGCGCGTGCATGGGCGAACCCCCAGGATCCTTTACATGGCATGCCTGGGGAAGAGTTGTTGGGAAGAGGGCGGTGGAATACTCCGCAGGAACAATTATTGCTGCCGCAAGCTGTGCTTATTGCCACCACCGATTTGGGCCGCAGAGCATTAGAGCGGATGAATGCTGTAGTCAGCCCGACTCCCAGTTATCTCCATATTCAGCAAAAACCTGAGGAACACTTTGGGCGTTTTGCAGACAGGGTGCAGACAGTTGTGGCAAGCAGTAATTTACCACCAGAAGGGCAAGATGTTGTTTTGAGGGAATGCTTAAGAACGGGAGCTCTGCCTGAATTCAAGGCCACTCTTGCAGCACTTCCGGCTTCAGCAAGTGTGGGCGAGCTGATCGCTCGTGACTGTGCATTTGGCAAGGCTCAGGAAATGCAACCTCTTGCTGCTGCCCTCAGTGAGCAGATGGCGGGAGTCACGTCTGTCTTCCAGGTGTTTTCCCTCCAGATGCATCCTGGTGGTTGTTTTCGCTGTGGTCAGCGTGGTCACGTAGCTCGTGAATGTCCCAAGAAAAGGGAACCTGTGGTCAAAGTCAGCCATGTTCGTTGTTGGGTGTGTGGGTGGTCTGGCCACTGTGCTCGGGAGTGCTCACAACACAAAGGGGAAGTGAAAGAGGAAAAAGGGGGGGGGCAGTTGGGAAATGCCAACGCCGGGACAAAAAGGGACCCACCGTCTCGGTCACAAGCGTGGGTCCCAACCCCCATCGAGCAGGGGTGGACAAGTCCGCTGTCCAGTCTCAGGCCGGAAAACGATTGGTACAGGGAGCTATTATTATTCTATATCAGGGACAGCTGCAGCACCTACTGCGTTTTGGCTACGTGTCTGTGCCCCGCGTTACGTTTCCACAATGGGATGAACTCCTTGCCCTCGCTATAGAGTGGGCTCGAATGAAGTGACTCCTGCTTGTCCTCACCTTGTGCCCTGCAGTGTACGGGGGCTACTGGCAGGAGTATGCTGTGGGCTACCAGACCGCTCCGCTATTTCCAACGCCATATGCTTACAACCTACGGTCTGCTGAGCCAGTACCCAACAGGACACTTCGTGGGCTGTTCCCGCCTGTTACTTGCCAGGGAAGGAAGCTGACTACCATCCGTATCAATGCCACCGTGCAGGCAGGTATCAATCTGACACATGAAACACACTTGTCATCGGACGGCACCATGCATGCGATGGAGGACGGAAAAGAAGCCGTTTTGCCGGGGGCGGGATTGTGCGGAAGACAAAATAAAAGAAGAGCAGCGTGATGCAGAACAGAATTGGCTGGGGGCAACTCTCAAGGGGCTAGGCCTTCATCTAGAAGGATGGCTTAAATCACTTTTGCAAACAATATTGCTACTAGTAATAGTATTCATTGTGGTAAGGCTAGTATATGCATGTATAAAAGCAAAAATAGCTAAAAGCAGTATAATGAATCACAGCCTGCTGACCATTCTCACCAAAAATCATGAGGAGTTCCCATTGTCATCACTTGCTCCTGGGACGGATACTCGTCCCTAAGTAGTTATGATTAAATCACACTTAGCGTAACGGGTTAAAGGGGGTGCGCTGTTGCATAAAGAGGGGGGAGATGTGGGATTATTCTGGGTTGTGCCTGCGTGCACGAGGAGAAGGGTCTGGGGTGCCTGCGAGCACAGTGGGAGGGGTCCAGGGTTCCTGGGTGGGACGCTTTGACACTATATAAGATAATGTCACGCAGTAATAAATTGGCTTATGGCACAGAACGCTGGTCGTTGTGTCTGTTTGTCCCAGGGTTTTCAGTCAGGTTATCCTACACTACTAATTAATTTTTCTCTAAAAGTCAACACAGAAAACATTACATAAAAATTATGACTTACATACAATAAAAAAAAAAAATAAAAATAACAGTTCATACTCCTTACGTATTTTAAAAGAATGATTGAACCAGAGTGTGGATTCCAAAAGCAATTCCTTTGCCATGGAAAGACATATATGAAAGCCTGAGGTCTGGGAAAACTTAAGGAAATAGAATTTGTTTCCAGCAGTTAAGGGAAGTCCTTTTTAACTGTGAAGTTCCTAATCACATGTCTTACTATTGCAAAATATATGCCCTCTGTGCTTAGCAAACTGAAAACAAAGGTAATTTGCATAGTCATTTTCCTACTTATTTCATAAGATTCTGATAATATTTTTAATCAGTTATAAATGGTTCTTTAGCATGTCTATAGTATGAGATAGGATATAAAACTTAAGGTTATTCCAAATATTAGATTTATTTTTTTTTTCTTAACAATTTGAATGACTGAAATGTTACAGTTTGTATTTTCTTTTGGTCAGAAAAATTTTGTCTACATTGTAAAACAAAATTTTACCATGGCAGAAAAAATAATCTGGGTATCCAAAAGAACATTATAAACCCTCTCACTGCAAAGTGCATATTCAGGGCAGTGCTTGCAGTGGCAGCTGGCACCCTTGATTAGAATGTACAGCAACAAAGATATCAAAGACGTCAAAGATGAGGAAAAAAAAAAAAAAGTCATTCATAACATAAGCTTAATATTATGAGCTAAACCTAAGAGACAGATACCTAAAATTCTAACATGTTGAAGAGTGACATAGATTCCACTGTTTTTTTTTTTTTGTTTTTTTTTTTCTTCCCCCCCCCCAAATAATCTTTAGGACACCTCTGGAGGGACCAAGATCCATGGCTTCATTCACATACCAGCTGTGAGATGTATAGTAACCTATACATCTCACACAGCCTGAGTATAGTAACCTAGTGCCATTTGCTTTTCATAGAATGTTTCCAGATTTTGTATAGGCATTCTCACAGGATTTACGGGTACCACTGTCTTTTGGACCAAAATATGGAAGCCAAGAAAGTTTTCCCAAAGTCACTAAAGTCATATTATATTTGTATAAACATAAATCTAACCAGCTACCTGCAAGGTGGAAGACTAAAATAAGTCTATGCTTTCCCTCTGTTCAATTAAGTCTAGTCTTTGCAGCAGGTAGACACTAGAGAGCTAGTCATCTTATTAGATTTAGTCATTTACAATGACAATAATCAATTTCTGAACTCCTTTAATTGTATTGATTGCAAAGGTCCCCACTGAGTACACTGCAAAATTACACAGCTAAATCACCTAACAGACCTAAATTTGATGTCTGAATCCGGAGTTGATCTTATTTTAACTGTTATAAGTACATTAGATCTGAAGTGCTAGGAAAGACCAAAACTTGTCACTGGTTTGGAATAAATGAGTAGTTTAGCACCTTTATGGCTATTTGGATTCATCATCTCTGATCTCAAGTATTCATTGAGTCCATGTGCTTGAAATACCCTCAGCACTTCTAAGTAATGTGACTGTATTGAGTTCACTAAATAGACCAGTAGTCAGAATGACTTTTGTTCAAAGACATAACTTGAGAAGGAAATGGCACCTCTGTTTTCATGTTGGCACCCGGATTAAAACACAAGACATCTCCAGAAACAAAGAGCAATTGTACAAATTATCTGCTGTGACATAATGAATGCTGGACATAATATGTACTGAATATACATGTATGCCTATCTTTCATGTGACTTCAAGGAATTTACTATTCCTTAGATGTGGAAACATTACGTGGGGAACAATAACTTCTCTGAATCTTTAGTTTTCTTTCTTTAGGTTATTCTTTAAGTTATTTCCTTTCTTTAGCTGTCATTTACAATGCAAAATAGACTCTACTTCAAAATATACTTTCTTGACTTTTCCACTTTTGGCTTAGTGAAAACTGATGGACCGATAATTAGTCACTAATATATTAGTCACATTCTCCTCAAGCACACATGGAAACACACACACACATGCATGTACAGAGGAAGAATTATATTTTTGACAGAAAACTATATCAGACAGAATGTTTCTTCTGAAAATAAGTGACTGTTTTTCCTATGCAGCTAGTGCAAATGAATACTTATGAAGACCTTTAGAGAAAACATGGTAAAAATCAATGTCTCATTTTAAGAATTTATTAAGTGGGAAAAACAGCTAAGGTGAAAGCATATGAACAAACCTCAGACACCTAAAACACAGTCAACTCCAGAGGTAGATGTCTAAATCTAGGGTATAAAATATCACCACGAAATCACTTTATAAACCTCTCCAGAGTCTGCTTCATCTGATCTATTTAAAGTATTCATTTGGACTGAGATAAATTGCCATCCTGCGGCACTTATTCTTTTTGATGGCAATGAAAGATTCTAATGTGACATTCCAGAGATTAAACTAATCTTACCCAAGATGCCAACTATTTAGAAGGAAGTCAGATGCAGAAGTTAGTCAGAATATATCTGCTTTTTATGGAGAGGTGTTACAGCTATCATAAAGTTGCTTCCCATCAAAAGTACCTTTCAGAATGCAAAAAGCTTTGCTGCGAGTGGTGAAGTTTCATAGATGTTAACTTTGATGACTAAAGACTAAGCAAGACTCCAAGCAAACAAACAAGGTTTGGAAGAAATAATCTGAATTGTTTATTCAAATTGAAGTTTGGCATTTAGAAAAAAATAAACAATGGCCAATAACTAAGCATTTTGATGACCCCATTCAGGTACCACTGAACAAGTATACAGTGAAGCAAGCAAACAAGCAAGAAAATAACCAACCAAAAAGTCCTGAGTACAAACACGTAGGAATATTCATACAGGATTCAGATGTGTCTATTTATCAACATAGTACAAATAATAAAGATATTCTTATAATCTATTATATTAAATTGATTTTTTTTTTTTAATCTCTTGAAATTTCATCACTTTCTGTACTCAGTCTATCACTTCTTTACTCTTTAAAACATAGTTACAATAGCTGACTTCCTTTCCAGAGAGCTTTGAGGTATAAAAATTGAGGATCACCACGACTATAGATTTTTTAAAGCTATGTTTTATTTTTAATACACTTACTAAGACATTGTTAATTTGAACACCATTGTGGAGATAGACTATGGGAACCACTCCCTACCTTCCCTAAGACAGACCCAGAAGGCAGACAGGATACATGATATAGCAGATTCCATAATGCTCTCTTCACCTGTCTGAATACAGTGATTCAAAGGATAAGAGGCAATGGAAACAGGATCCTACACGGCACAGCAGGCTTATCTCATCAGTGACTACCCCAACTTCCCAGGCATCCTTGTGTAATAGGTATGAGGCACTGCAAGTTGAACTGAACAATATTGAGGACAGTGGTTCGTCTGGCTTGGAGGTATTGCTGAGGTTAAGTCAGACTGTGCCCTGCATGAAAACTCCTTTTGCAAAGAAAAAAAGATGTGTCATTGTCATAGGAGGCTCCCTTCTGAAGGGAACAGAAGGCCCAATATGCAGACAACACCACTTCATGGGGAAGTGTGTTGCATCTCTGGGGCCTGGGTTAGAGAAGTGAAGAGAAAGCTTCCTACCCTGATGCAGCCCTCAGATTTTTATCCATTACTTATTTCTCAGGTTGGTAGTGATGAAGTTCCAATGAGTCCAAGGACAATCAAGACAGACTTCAGGGCTTGAGTGCACCCTCACTAAAACTGCAGATGACGCCAAGTTAGGCAGAAGTGTTGACCTGCTTGAGGCTAGGAAGCTTCTACAGAGGGATCTGGAAAGTCTGGACCAATGGGCCAAGGCCAACTGTATGAGGTTCAAGACTAAGTGCTGGGTCCTGCACATGAGTCACTATAACCCCATGCAATGTTACAGGCTGGGGGAAGAGTGGCTGGAAAGATGCCTGGTGGAAAAGGACCAGGAGGTACTGGTCGATAGCCAGCTGAATATGCTACCTGATACTTCCTGTCTTCATTTCTTTCCAGTCAAGTTAGATGCTCTTGCAAGATACTACCCTTGTGTGATACATACACAGTATAACATAATATTCCAGGGAGATATGCCAGAACATTGATCCTGAATCCTGGTCTCTCCTAGTGGCCTAAACACAGAAGGTCTTCTCCAAATAGTTTCCATTTCTGAAGGAGGATTTTTAAAGGCATGAATTATTTACCAGGAGTGACCTGTTCATTTAGATAAAGACTCTCAGCCATATATGTCAATTGGTTTCACTCACTTTGTACCCAGTCCTAGTTTCTTTAGAAACCACTCTGAGTCTGCTAATAAGGTGTTAATGTTAGTGATGATCAATTTTTTTGTTTCTTCTACTGCTAGAAATCAATGTACATTTACTTTATTTAGCAATAGAACGTAAATGAGACTGATGATCCTATGAAAAATGTGCAACAGGAAAAAAAAAAAAAAAACAAACAATAACTGATTTAAATATTCTGAACAATTGTTCTTCATGACTTCAGTATTTAAGGTTACATGGCTAAATGTAATCAATGTTATTTGCCCAGTGCTAGCCCTTAGTCTGCGACAGATTAAAGGTTGATTTATTTAGAACATTTTTTCAAGCAATTGTTCTCAATAAATAATTGCTAGAAGATGATTAATATTATATGGATTTTCTGAATTTTTTATGTTACAAAAAGGCTAGTAACAATCTTATGATTCAGACAATGAACTTACAACTAATAAAACTTTTATGAATTATAATATTCATTGCTATGCACCATAGGTATGACAAAGATGTATCTGAAATTACTGCTTGGATGCATTAGAAGACAACTGCTTGACTATTAGAAGATGCCATTTAACTGAAAAACCTTAATTTTATTGTATATCTTTCAGTTTCTGCTATGAATGAAAAAGAGACAGGAATTGAATACAATTTCTTAGAATCATAGAATATCCTGAGTTGGAAGGGACCCATAAGGATCATTGAGTCCACAGACTTACACAAGTAAAAAACAAGTTGAATCCTACTCTTACCTTTTCCTCACTTTTTGCACTGAAGTATCTTAAGAATTAGAATACTAGCAGGCCTCATTCCACAGATCATACTGTATTTATTCCCTTCCCTTCCCTTCCCTTCCCTTCCCTTCCCTTCCCTTCCCTTCCCTTCCCTTCCCTTCCCTTCCCTTCCCTTCCCTTCCCTTCCCTTCCCTTCCCTTCCCTTCCCTTCCCTTCCCTTCCCTTCCCTTCCCTTCCCTTCCCTTCCCTTCCCTTCCCTTCCCTTCCCTTCCCTTCCCTTCCCTTCCCTACCCTTCCCTTCCCTTCCCTTTCCCCCTCCCTCTTCTCCTCCCTCTTCTACTTCCCCTCCTCCTTCCCTTTCCCCTTCCCCTTCTATTCTTCTTCAGAAGGATTTTAAAGAACACTTTTGCTGCTGTTCCATTAGCTGAAATTTATTCATGTAAAGGCAATCATTCATATTATTTACCTTGTGAAATTAAGAAAGTATGTATAATTTAGCATACTTCATATCACGTGGCAAACTCAGGTTAAGAGCTGTAATACTGTGAACTAGACTGACAGATTCCTATATTCATGTGGCAGACCCAAGTAGCTATAGAAAAAGCATCCTATACCAGGATGCCTTCCCCTTCTATTTATCATGAAGACAGTTTCTTTCATATTTATCACTACAGCAAGAGGAATAATGATAAGTATTCCCTGCATAAAACAAAACAAACAAACAAACAAAAACTACAAATATGTACTTCTCTTCAGGGGAGCAATAGATTTTTGAATTTACTACAATTGCATCTGATAAAATTGAGCGATCATTAAGTTAGGTACAATTGTACTTTATCTGTATTTACAAACAAACAAACAAAAACCACTCTGCTATCAAACCTATGTGCAATTTAACTTCTGGCTCTAAATGTTTAGGATTTCTAGTCAGGGATATCCAAAACTTCTTGACTCCAAATATGCATGTTTTTATTAAAAAAATAATTTAAAAAAAATCAATGTTGTAATTAATTCTGTTTTATGCATACTATAATTAAAATTAAGAACAATGAACTTCATAATATCTAGGACAGTTTGAAAAGGTCTTATTTTATATTCACAAATGAAAGAACTGTGAAACAGTATTTTATTTTTTTTTTTCTGGAAAGAAAATGGCTCAAGCTGCTGACAAGCTGTATTGGGTTTGTGTGGCAAGGTTTTGGCATCAGGGGCCTCTGTGAGAAAAGTCCAGAAGTTGCCCTATGGTAGACACGGCCAGTTCCAGCTGGCTCCAAAAGGGACCCACTGCTGCCCAGAGCAGAGCCAATAAGCAATGTTGTCTGAGCCTCTGTGAGAGCAGATTTAAGAAAACAAACAAATCAAAAAAAAAAAAATCAACAACAAAAAACACTGCTGTGCAAGAGCAGGAAGAGCAGGTGGGAGAATGAGGAGTAAGAAACAACCCTGCAGACAGCAAGGTCAGTGCAGTAGGAGGGAAGGAGGTGCTCCAGGCACTGGAGCAGAAGTTTCCCTGCAGCCTGTGGAGAGGCCCCTGGTGGAGCAGTCTGTCCCCCTGCAGCCTATGGGTCCCATGACAGAGCAGATCTTCACACTGCAGCCTGGGAGGAGCCCATGGTGAGCAGGTGGATCTGACCTGAAGGAGGTTTGTAAGAACCCCTTTACAGAATTTTTGTTCCTTTACTTGCATATTGAAAATGTTTTGAACTACTTTGAGAACATTGATTTCGTGGGGGTACCTTACAAAACTAAAAAAAATATTTAGAAACTTTTTACCTGGCTCTTGAAAACTAATGTGGGATTGAATACATACATGGAACAATTCTGGGGGAAAGAAAGAAATTGAAAAACTGAAAGCTCAAAACCAGATCATATGCAATTGGATTTTTTTTTTCTCATGCATAAAACAGCTGTTTAATTTTTGTATATTCAAATTTTTTCTTCTAAATACCTTTCCTTTAAGGAAGTAATTAATATTTGAGTTTAGAAACCTGGTAGGCATTATAGTGTTCCTTTAAATATGTAACTGAACTGTACAAAAGTATTCACAACAAAACTTGACATCTGCTAAAACAAATCATGACTCATCTTAAGAACCAGAGAATAATCTATAGGCTTTCATTGTTGATATATATAATCTAATTTATGAATGAAGAATGATTTTCACCATAGAGGTGATTCTCCCAGATGTGACTCTCCCTCTAAATTTAGCATTAGTGCAGCCTCACCTAGAGTATTGTGTGCAGTTCTGGACTCCACAATACAAAAAGGATGTTAAGGTCCTTACAAGCATTCAGCAACAAAGCTGGCGAAAGGGATGGAAGGCATATCTTATGAGGAGAGGGTGAGGACATAGGTTGTCTTGTTAAGAGAAAAGAAGGCAATTACATTGCTCTCTACAACTTCCTGAGAAGGGGAAGTAGAAAGGGAGGTGCTAGTCTCTTCTCCCTGATACCAATGAAGGGAAGCATGAGAATGACATAAAACTGCACCAAGAGAGTTTCAGACTAAATATTAGGAAAAATTTCTTTACCATGAGGGTGGTCAAACACTGGTCAACTACCTCCAGGAGAGGTGGTAGAAAGCCCATGCCTCTTAGTGTTAAAGAGTTATTTGGACAATGCCCTCAATATGCTTTAACTTTTGATTAGCCAAGTGGTCAGGCAGCTGAAAGTGGTGATCTTATGCCCCTTTCAAGTGAATATGTTATGCTTCTATGTTATGCTATGTTTTCCTTAAAATATTATTTATCGAGGCTTAAAGAGTGTATACTGGTGTCGTGGTTTAACCCGGCTGGCAGCTAAACACCACGCAGCCGTTCGCTCACCCTCCCCCCTCCCTCTCTGGGACGGGGGAGAGAAATGGAAAGTGAAGCCCGTGAGTTGAGATAAAGACAGTTTAATAAGACAGGAAAATAATAATAATAATAATAATAATAATAATAATAATAATAATAATAATAATAATAATAATAATAATAATACAATGATGATAATAGTACTACTAATAATAATATGTACAAAACAAGAGATGCACAATGCAATTGCTCACCACCCGCTGACCGATGCCCAGCCTAACCCCGAGCAGTCCGGCCCCCTCCCCCCGGCTAGCCACCCCTATATATTGTTTAGCATGACGTCAGATGGTATGGAATACCCCTTTGGCTAGTTCGGGTCACCTGTCCTGGGTCTGTCCCCTCCCAGCTCTTACTGCACCCCCAGCCTGCCTGTTGGCAGGACAGAGCAAAAGTCTGAGGTGTCCTTGGCTTGGTATAAGCACTGCTCTGCAACAATTAAAACATCGGGGTGTTATCAGCACTCTTCTCATCCTAAGCCAAAACACAGCATTCCACCAGCTACTAGGAAGAAAATTAATTCTGTTCTAACTGAAACCAGGACATCTATCCACCCCTTATTCCATACCATTTATGTCATGCTCAGGTTACACTCTTTTCCATATATTCTAATTAGTCACCTATAGTAGTCATGGTAGTGGTAACATACAGTATTATATAGTAATTAACATGGTACAATTCAGTTCATGGGCTATTCTCATCCAGTATTAAATCTCCTTGAGGTACACACCGGACCTCTCCGTTCTTTTGCATCACCCACCAAGTGTATCCAGGTCCCTGAGCGAAAACAATTCCACGAATGGGTTTGCCTTTTCCTGTTCTAACTGAAACCAGGACAACTGGATATTTTGTCCAGAAAGATACTGTGAGAAGCAGTATTGAGAGCTTTGCCAAGATTCAAAATGGTTACATCTATTGGCCTCTCTTGGTCAGCTAAGTGGGTAACCTTGTCATAAATGGAAATGTATTTAGTTAAACAGGACTTTCCCCTAATGAACCAATGTTGACTGTGAACAATTGTCCTTCAGCTGTTTTTCAATAACTCCCAGAATAATTTTCGCCATAATTTTACCAGTCACTGAAGAGACTGACAAGCCTGTAATTACCAGGGTCTTCTTTCTTACCATCCTGAAAATTGGCACAACATTTGCCAGGTTCCAGTCAACTGGTACCTCTCCAGATTCCGAAGACCATTGAAAAATAATTGAGAGAGGTCTTGTTATATATGTTCATCTGATTCGTGTCAGTATGGAACATTTCTTCCCTTTCCTTCCAGTGTCCCAGTCTCCCCCTCATTATAGTCAAATTATCAAATCTTCAGAAATATTCCTCAAATCCATGAGCCTATTTGCTTTTGTTATTCCGAACTCTTATTCCTAACAGTTACAGCCTTTTTGCCTTCTTTGTGGTTGATTTAGCACTGCTATAGATGTGACTGGAGTGTCCCTGTGAATGGCCTGTGAGGAATGTTTTAACTACTCGTGAAGTGTCAATAAGAGAGCTATTTGTGTTTGTATGTTCTTTCTTTGAAGTCTCTGATGTCTGGGGGTTTCAGAACAACTGCTAACAACTAGTTACTATTATGGCTTCTGAATGAGACACTATGCAAGCCCCTGATATCTGGCCAGGTGGCCAGGAGATTAAGGAGAAAAAAAAAGAAGCTGAAGGACGGCTAGGAGACAAAACTTGCAGGGGGCGCTGTGTAAGCTTGACATGCTGCCAAGGAGTACAAAGGGGAAGGACAAGAAAAATCTTGGAGAGGAAGACTATGAGCCTTCAGCATGAAAGACCCCTAGAGACCCCCAGAGGGACCACCGGAGACTGATGCGCATGCTCCAGTAGGAGGGACTGGATCCCGGAAGCTAATTATAATAACATATTTTTTTTAGAAGTAGTAATTAATATGTATTAGTCTAGGAGCATAAAAAACAGCTACTTGATGTAACTGGTGTGCATCCTGGTGAGGCAGAGACTCCCGGAGCACCCAGCGCTGTTTGCTTACCTCTATTCCTTTAATAAATTGTAAACTTTGATTATAATCCTATTTTGAAGACTGAGCCATTTATAACAGTCTCACAATGACATCAGCCAGATCTTTGAGTACCGTAAGATGAATCATATCAGGCCCCATAGACTTAAGTGTATCCAGCTGAAGCAGCAAATCCCACACAAGTTTGGCGTTGGCTGGGAGTTCATCATTCCTGCAAACAGTTCATTTTTGGTTAATACAAATCATCATCGGTGTTGAACACAGGTGAGGAAGTCATTAAATGTCTCTGCTTTGTCTACATCCCTATCTCTGAGGCAATCAACCTCATGAAATAACAGACTGATGTTACCTTTTGCTGTTAAAATACTTCAAAAAGCCCTTTTTGATGTCCCCCATAGTACGGGCTAGTTTCAACTCTAACTGAGCTTTGGGCACACAAATTTTCTCCTTACAATTGTGAGCTGCATTTCTGTAGTCTCTCTGTGTCACCTAACCTCTCTTCCGGTGTCCACATACTTTCCATGTTGAAATTAAATTCAAATTTGGATGCATAAAAAATACCATATAGTTTAAGATGCTGTCTGAACTACCTAGTTTCAGTGAAGCTAGCTAATTTAAGTGAAACAGCAGTACAAAGTAGAAAAATAATAGTTTCAATACTTTTATTTATTTCAAGTTAACTCTGTAAAGAGATAAATACAAAAAAATGATTGGACTAAATGGATGTTTTTTCCATAGAATCTAGCTGATCAACTGCACTTGAAATTATACGCTGTTATCATAACTTCAGATTTCATGCACCTTTTGACATTTTAGCTCTCTTTGAAGAAACTACATGTGTGACAAGCTGCACAGGTTAGACAACTGGCAATTATTTTTATGAGTGTGGCTATGCAAGATATAAATATGAGCAATTTAACCTTGAGGAGATCTCTGAAAAGAGTGCTTCTGCATTGACATAACTTTGGGACATAAGATATTTTAATGAGTCCTGCTGTAGTATTTAATCTGAATAATTTAGTTTTCTAATTTGCATTTTAATTCCAGATGTGCAATGAACTTGTTCTCCTAAAATAAGTACCTAATTTTCCCCTATAGTTTTTAGAGAAAGTTATATGATTTAGGATCCTTAATAGGGAGATTCCATCCACATATTTTAGAAACTTATTTCCGTACTTATGTGTCCATCATTGAGTTTTGGAGACTGGAAACAGACAGCTAACAGGGGAAGACTGAGTCACAAAACATTTCCGATAAAAGCTTATGGAAAAAATCTCCTTTAAAAATATAAATATATATTTACTCAATACTGGTGTGGCCTATAGCTATACACATAATTAAATAATGTAATAATAAATGATGGTAAGAGTTTGGGGAAGTGAAGTTCATACAAGGTTCTCTTTCAGTTCAAATTGTTTCACAGATTTATTAGATTAATATTAGTAATAGACTAAATAGGTTTTGGTTTCAGACAAAATCAAAACAAAACAAAAATTCTATTAGGAGGAGGAGTTGTCATGAAGCACAAGACAGGTTGTCACTGTAACAGTACATACAGTAGGCATGGTTGTAGCTGAATGCAGCAAAAAGTGACCTGTGGTCAGCTCTGCAAGTCAGTTTGTATTACCTCCATTGGTACCAAAAGCAGAATAAAGTTCACAGTTAAACCAGGCTGTCCTAGTGTAGAGCAAATGTGTCTTTTCCAAAAGCTCCCCATAGTTTGAGGCAGGAGATAGTGGGTATTCCATGCAGTATTTCTCTAATACATTGTGAAAAGCCTATCCTATTCCCAGATTTTCCCTAATGTTCTTAGTCAGGGTTATTTCAATGTGTACATTCACAGATCCCCAAAACAGACAGAAAACAGACCCCCTACTCTAGCTACTTCCCTACTAGATCATATTGAGGTTTGCTGGGAATCTTTGTCAGAATTTGGAGACTATACAGGTGTTGTGGTTTAACCCGGCTGGCAGCTAAACACCACACAGTCGTTCACTCACCCTCTCCCCTCCTTCTCTGGGATGGGGGAGAGAAATGGGAAAGTGAAGCCTATAAGTTGAGTTAAAGACAGTTTATTAAGACAGAAAAAATAATAATAACAGTAATAATAATAACAGTAATGATGATAATAGTACTACTACTCATAATGTGTACAAAACAAGTGATGCAAAATGCAATTGCTCACCACCCACTGACTGATCCCCAGCCTAACCCTGAGCAGTCTGGCCCTCCCCACCCCGGCTAGCCATCCTTATATCTTGTTTAGCATGATGTCAGATGGTATGGAATACCCCTTTGGCCAGTTTGGGTCAGCTGTTCTGGGTCTGTCCCCTCCCAGTTCTTGCTGCACCTCCAGCCTGCCCGTTGGCAGGACAGAGTGAGAAGCTGAAATGTTCTTGGCTTGGTGTAAGCACTACTCTGCAACAATAAAAACATCAGTGTGTTATCAGCACTCTTCTCATCCTCAGCCAAAACACAGCATTCTACCAGCTACTGGGAAGAAAATTAACTCTGTCCTAACTGAAATCAAGGCAACAGACAACAAGACAATACAATTTTTGTATTTCTGCTAGAGTTCAAATACCATGACATGTCATATAGAGAAGCACTACTTCTTAGAGCTTGATGCCATACAGAAACTGTGCACACAGAGCTCCTGTCAGCCTTGATGTGATCAAAAAGAGGAAACAGTCAACATCTGGCAGATCTGTAGCTACCTAAAACCTACACAATATATGAGTTTAAAGATCAATGCTAATATACAGAAAAAAAAAAAAAAAAAAAAAAAAAAAAAAAAAAAAAAAGCAATAGGTCCTGACTCTGCCTGCCTCCAGTTATTGACAGGGCATAAAAAGCAAGCAATAGGTATTCGCCTGACAGTAGGCACTGAAAAAAGTAGAGAGGAAGCTACACGGTTTGATACATACTACTGACTTGACGTAATTGTTATACCAGTTTGGGAATGTGGGGTCTGAGTTTTCAAAAACTGAATCTGAAATTGCTTGCAGCATTGACCTAATATTCTCTATATCAGGAAAAGAAGAAAGCAGAAAGGCCAGAGAAACACATAAGAAATAAGAGAAGCAGAATTAGGTCAGAGGGAAGAAACTAGACAGCAAGCAAAGTCAAACAGCTAGGCACAGCAGAGATAGCGGTGGTTTATGAAACGGATTAATGTCTGCAGAATTAATGTGCTGTGTACAGAGACATGAGCCATGAGAGTATTACATTATAGGGAGGAGTAATACAAAGGGAAGCCTTCATTTAAGCAGATAGAAAGTGGCTGAGAGGTTGACAGAAATATTTCTTTCTGATGTATTATGCTCTTTCATAAATAAAGATGCTTTGCCAAGTAGAAGTGATGTGTTGTGCTTTTCCACAATGATCCATGTAAAATATTAACTCAACAACATCACATTATTTTTTTCTACTGTATTACTTTCACTGCATGTAAAACAACTTCTGTTTCCTTTTGATATGTCGAAAAATATAAAGGTTTCTCAAGAATGAAAGAACAATAATTCTTACCAAAAAAAAAAGTGGTTTCTTTTTTTTTTTTTCCTTCCCCTTCCCCTTCCCCTTCCCCTTCCCCTTCCCCTTCCCCTTCCCCTTCCCCTTCCCCTTCCCCTTCCCCTTCCCTTTCACCTTTCCTTCTCCTTCCCTTCCCCTTAATATAGTTCTTCACGACATTACAATACTATCAGTAATGGTGAAATTCCTTTGAATATAATTGCATGATATAAAAATGTTTGGTATTAACAAGGGCAAAAATATGCTTCTTGTCCTCACTGTCTAAATATGATAACATATATGTTGTTGATAAGAGAAAACAAACCAACCAAACAAACAAAAATCATATTTAGAATTAATGCTTTTTTCCTTAAACAAACAAACAATTCTACTAAAATCATTGGAGCTCTACTCAAGTCATATTTGATCAGTTGAATATAGGATGTCCACTGACATCATACTGTAATTCACGTTATAACAAAAGCAGGTCAAATATTTTTCATTTTACATTCTAAGTCATAGCGATGATGCTTATCTTCTAAGAAACCTCTGTGTTTTTTATTCATCTCTAAATGTACTTAGCTTAACTGTACGCTTCCAGGAATGGGACATGCAGAACTTTTCTGAAAAAACCTGTTCCAGTCCCACACCACCCTCTGAATAAAGAATTTCTTCAGAATACCTAATCTAAATCTATCCTGTTTTAGTTTAAAGCCAAAACTCGTCAACTGCACTCCCAGACAAAGTATCCCTCCCCAGCTTTCCTGTAGTTCCCCTTTAAGTATTGGAAGTCCAATCTAAGGTCTCCATGGAACTCTTCTCCAGGATGAAGAACCCCAACCCCCTCAGCCTGTCTTCACAGGAGAGGTGCTCCAGCCCCTTGATCACACTTCTGGCCCTCCTCTGGACTTGTTCTAATGTTCTTCCTGGTCTGGTTGCATCAGAGGTGAATGCAGGACTCCAGGTGGGGTCTCATGAGCACAGAGTAGAATGGGAGAATCACCTCCCTCGGTCTGTTGGCCGTGTTTCCTTTGATGCAGTCCAGGATATGGCAAGCAGACATTGCATTTGTTCCTTCACAAAATATTTAAGAACTCTGACTGTATTTGGTTTAGAGATGCTTTTCTGAACTGTTGTCTGCTTACTAATCATGTGACTAACTTATCCTCTATTTCATCCTTCTCTGAGTCTATTGATTATTTTATCGATCTTTCTATTCATTGTACATTTGCTCTTTTGGACCTTTAACAGAAGTGCCTTTTATTCTTTGTTTTCATAGATTTACTTCAGACATAAACATTAAAAGCTGTCAAAGTGCTTATTGTAAAGTCAACTTCTCATTTTTTTATTGTGTGATGAGTAATTGATCCTTATAAAGATTGTTTTCTTCTTAAAATCTAAAAGACAAAATAGGTTAAATTTGAAGGAAAAAATTTGAAGGAGAAAATTTGAAGAAGAAATTTGAAGTGTGACATTGTGAAGGAGATGTGTCATTGTGTGTCATACTGAAGGAGAAAGGAAATTAGAGATTTATTCACAAACAGACTGTAGGAAATATTTAAAACAATAGCATATAATATTGGGTCTGCAAGCTCATAAAGACTAAATACAAAAAATAATAATAATTAAGGTAATCTAAATTTAAAATGTGAAATAAAAGATATGTTTTAGTACATCCTTCAGTCTGCAGTCAAAAGACAGTGATTGATTAGTATAGCCTGATTGTGCCAGGCATTAGAGATGTTAAATTAGAGATGGTAAATTATATCCCATAACACATAAAGATAATTAAGGTAACAGATAATCACAGAATCACAGAACGGTAGGGGTTGGAAGGGACCTCAAAAGGTCATCAGGTCCAACCCCCCTGCCAAAGCAGGTTCCTCAGAGCAGGCTGCCCAGGTAGGCGTCCAGACAAGCTTTGAATATCTCCAGAGAAGGAGACTCCACAACCTCCCTAGGCAGCCTGTTCCAGTGCTGTCATCCTCACCATGAAGAAGTTCTTTCGCATGTCAGTGCAGAACTTCCTGTGCTCTAACTTGCAGCCATTGCCCCTTGTCCTATCCCCACAAACCGCTGAGAAGAGGTTGGCTACATCCTTCTGTTCCCCACCCCTCAGATATTTATATACACTGAGGAGATCCCCTCTCAGTCTTCTCTTCTCCAGGCTGAACAGACCCAGGTCTCTCAGCCTTTCCTCATTGGGAAGATGCTCCAGGCCCCGTATTATCTTTGTGGCCCTCCACTGGACTCTTTCCAGGAGATCCCTGTCTTTCTTGTACCTGGGAGCCTAGAACTGGACAGAGTGCTCCAGATGAAGCCTGACCAGGGCAGAGTAGAGGGGGAGAATCACCTCCCTTGACCTGCTGGCCACACTCCTTTTAATGCACGCTAGGGTCCCATTAGCCCTCTTGGCCACAAGGGCACAGTGCTGACTCACGGTCAACCTGTCATCCATCAGGACCCCCAGGTCCTTTTCGTCAGAGTTTCTCTCCAGCAGGTAGTCCCCCAGCCTGTACTGATACTTCGGGTTGTTCCTTCCCAGGTGCAGGACTCCACACTTGCTCTTATTAAATCTCATTTGGTTTCTTCCTGCCCATCTCTCCAGTCAGTCCAGGTCTCGCTGAATGGCAGCACAGCCTTCTGGCATGTCAGCCACTCCTCCCAGCTTTGTGTCATCGGCGTACTTGCTGAGGGCAGACACTATTCCCTCATCAAGGTCGTCGATAAAGAAGTTGAACAAGACTGGACCCAGCACCAACCCCTGGGGAACACCACTAGTCACAGGCCTCCAGCAAGACTGCTCTGCCGATCACCACCCTCTGAGCTTGGCCAGTCAGCCAGTTCTCAACCCACCTTGCTGTCCACTCATCTATCCCACACTTTCTCAGCTTTGCTAGTAGGCTGTCATGGAAGACAGTATCGAAAGCCTTACTAAAGTCAAGGTAGATGACGTCCACTGCTCTCCCCCTATCTACACAGCTGGTGATGCCATCATAGAAGGCAGCAAGGTTGGTCGAGCACAACTTCCCCTTGGTGAATCCATGCTGCCTACTCCTCCTTCTTCTCTTCCATTTGCTTGGAGATGGCATCCAGAACAAACTGCTCCAATACCTTTCCAGGGACAGAGCTGAGACTGACTGGTCTGTAGTTTCCGGGATCCTCCTTCCTGTCCTTCTTGAAGACCAGAGTGACATTGGCTCTCCTCCAGTCTTCAGGCACCTCACCCGTTCTCCAGGACCTTTCAAAGATGATAGAGAGCGGTTCAGCGATCACATCTGCCAGCTCCTTTAGCACATGCGGATGCATCCCATTGGGACCCATGGATTTGTGTGCGTTGAGCCCACTCAGATACTCCCGAACCACTCCCTCGTCCACCAGGGGGGAGCCCTCCTTTTCCCAGACCCTTTGTCCTATTGCCAGGGGCGAGGAGTCCCGGGGGAGTGTCCTTAAAGCAAAGACTGAAGCACAGAAAGCATTCAGCATCTCTGCAATAAAGGTAAGATAAACCTGCAATAAAGATAAGTTAAAATACATAGGAATTGAATACAGAGGTAAAACTAGTAGTTACTGAGACTACAAACAGAAGTAGAACCTCTGCATCCATTCAAAATCCCACTGACTTCATGACTGTACAGGAATATCCAAGAGTGTAGGTTGAGCCAAATAGCCACTATATGTTTTTTCTTTTCTTCACAAAGAATCATAGAATCATTACAGTTGGAAAAGACCTCCAAAGACCTCCAAGTTCATCCTGTCCAATCATTCCCCTACCACTGACATTACACACTAAACCATGTTGCCTAAGCACAAGGTCCAACTTTTCCTTAGACACCCCCAGGGACGATGGTGGCACCACTTCCCTGGGCAACCTGTTCCAATGCCTGACTACTCTTTCTGAGAAGAACATCTTCTAATTTCCAACCTAAACTTCCCCTGGCACAACTTGAGGCCATTCCCTCTTGTTCTATCACTGGTTATCTGCGAGAAGAGGTCAACCCCCAGCTCCCCACAACTTCCTTTCAGGTAGTTGGAGAGAGCAGTAAGGTCTCCCCTCTTCTCCAGACAAAACCCCAGTTCCATCAGCCTCTCGTCATAAGACTCTTCACAAGCTTCATAGCCCTTCTCTGGACATGCTCCAGGGCCTTGATGTCCCTTATAGAGGCCCAAAACTTAATACAGTTCTTGAGGTGAAGCCTGATACAGTGTCCCACAGTATTCTCCTGGAGAAGCTGGAACCCAATTTAATAAGAATACTTCTTTCGTAAATGTGTCTTTTTTGTTTGTTTGTTTGTTTGTTTTACATACAAATGAAATTCTCATCTTGATTTCTAGGGCACGTGGTAAAAAGCCTTCTATCCCGTACTCCTCTTCAAAACTGCCAAACCAACAACGAAAGTTCTATTTTATTCTGAACAGTTTTCTAATGTTTTGTTTGTCTATGTAAGCTTATTTACCTTTAGATAAGAAAAGCATCAAACAAAACTGCTTTGAAAATTGTCATCATTGAAATAAGCCTGAATCATTTTTATACAGAGGCTTAAATCCCCTATTTTAAAATTTCAGAAATAAGCCAGAATAAAAAAAAAAAAAAATGTGACAAGAAGAGGAAAAATGGTTTCAAATAACTGCATTTTGCAAAACTTTGCATCTTGATTTATATACTGGGTACATACATATTAGAGAAAATATGATGACACAACCTATTGTATATGACTAACATGATATAATTGTGTCTATGAAATATCAGATAAAATGAAGAAAAGGGAAACTGTTGAAGAATCGGAAGCTGAACAGTAAGCTAGCTAAGGAACTTACCTATAAGAACTACTGAAAGGGTGCATAACTTATCTGTAAAGTAACAATTGATGCAAGACCAGTCTTGTTTAATATTGTCTTTAAAAAACCTTACACAATCCCATACTATCATTTCAACTGCGATGTTCATATAAATTTAAACAGTAAGTGCTAATGAAATTTGATACTGACACACATTTGTTAAAAATCAGTAATCTAGAAGTCCAGAAAATCAATACAGAGAATTGATAATTGATGAAGTGTGAGATGTAGAAAATATAAAAATAGAAATTGGTCAAAAAAGCCAAAAGAACAAGTAAGGTGATAAAATTCTAATGTATCATAATTCAAGAGGGTGGTAATGTCCTTATCACTGTGTGATACATTGGAGAATTCTCAAGTAGAAAGACTCACCCAGACAATTTTCAACCCACCGCACTGTCTGCTCATCCAGCCCCTACTTCAACAGCTTGTCTGTCAGGTTCTTATGGGGGATAGTGTCAAAGGCCTTACTGAAATTCAGGAAGACAAAATCCACTGTTCCCTCCTCATCCATCAGGCTGTTGATCTCATTATAGAAATGTATGGGGTTGGTCAGGCATGACTTCTCCTTGTGAATACATGCTGACGACTCCTGATGATTTCCTCACACTTCATCTGCCTGAAAATCACTTCCAAGAATAGCTGTTTCAACTTTCCAGGGATTAAGGTGAGGGTGATTGGCCTGTAGTTCCCAAAGTCCTCCTTCTTGGCCTTATTGAAGATGGAAGTGACATCTGTTTTTTTCAGTCTTCAGGCATTTCACAGAATCACAGAATCATCTCGGTTGGAAGAGACCTCCAAGATCACCTAGTCCAACCTCTGACCAAACACTGACAAGTCCTCCACTAAACCATATAACTAATCTCTGCATCTAAATGTCTTTAAAAGGCCTCCAGGGATGGTGACTCCACCACTTCCCTGGGCAGCCTATTCCAATGCCTAATAGCGCTTTCAGTAAAGAAGTTATTAATTTCCAACTTAAACCTCCCTTTGTGCAACTTTAGACCATTCCCCCTCGTCCTGTCACCAGGCATGTGGGGAGAATAGACCAACCCCCACCTCCCTACAGCCTCCTTTAAGGTACCTGGAGAGTGTGATAAGGTCACCCCTGAGCCTCCTCTTCTCCAGATTGAGCAATCCCAGCTCCCTCAGCCGCTCCTAGTAGGACTTGTTCTCCAAACCCCTCACCAGCTTTGTTGCCCTCCTCTGGACTCACTCAAGCACCTCAATGTCCTTCTTGTAGCAAGGGGCCCAAAACTGAACACAGTACTCGAGGTGCGGCCTCACCAGAGCTGAGTACAGGGGGACAGTCTCTTCCCTAGACCTGCTGGCCACATGGTTTCTTATGCAAGCCAGGATGGTGTTGGCCTTCTTGGCCACCTGAGCACACTGCTGGCTCATATTCAGACGACTATCAACCATCACTCCCAGGTCCTTCTCTTCCAGGCAGCTTTCTAACCACTCATCTCTCATCCTGTAGCTCTGCTTGGGGTTTTGTGCCCCAGATGCAGGACCCAGCATTTGGCCTTGTTGAACTTTATACTGTTGGCCTCACCCCATCAGTCCAGACTATCCAGATCTTCCTGCAGAGCCTTCCTACCCTCAAGCAGATCGACTCACACACATAACTTGGTGTCATCTGCGAATTTACTGAGGGTGCACTCAATCCCCTCATCCAGATCATCGATATAGGTATTAAAGAGGACTGGCCCCAGCACAGAGCCCTGGGGGACTCCACTAGTGACCAGCCTCCAACTGGATTTGACTCCATTCACCACGACTCTTTGGGCCCAGCTATCCAGCCAGTTTTTAACCCAATGCAGCGTATGCCAGTCCAAGCTAAGTGCAACCAGTTTCTCAAGGAGACTGCTGTGAGAAATGGTGTCAAAAGCCTTGCTGAAGTCAAGGTAGACCACATCCACTGCCTTTCCCTCATCTACCAAGCATGTCACTTTGTCATAGAAGGAGATCAGGTTTGTCAAGCAGGACCTGCCTTTCATAAACCCATGCTGACTGGGCCTGATTGCCTGCTTGCCCTGCAAGTGCCACATGATGACACTCAAGATAATCTGCTCCATGAGCTTCCCTGGCACTGAGGTCAAACTGACAATCCTAAAGTTCCCCAGGTTTACCCTCTGGCCTTTCTTGTAGATGGGCGTCACATTTACTATCCGCCTGTCGACTAGGACCTCCCCTGATAGCCAGGACTGCTGATAAATGATGGAAAGCGGCTTGGCCATCTCCTCTGCCAGTTCTCTCAGTGTCCTCAGGTGGATCCCATCTGGCCCCATCAACTTGTGCACATCCAAGTTCTTTAGCAGGTCGCCAACCGTTTCCTCATGGATAGTGAGGGCCACATTCTGCTCCCCATCCCCTTCCCTCAGCTCAGGGTACTGGGTATCCAGAGAACAACCGATATTGCAGCTAAAGACAAAGGCAAAGAAGGCATTAAGCACCTCAGCCTTTTCCTCATCTCTTGTAACTAAGTTTCCCCCCCATCCAGTAAAGGATGGCGATTCTCCTTAGTCCTTCATTTTGAGTTGATGTATTTGTAAAAACAGTTTTTGTTGTCTGCCCTCAGCAGTAGCCAGATTGAGTTTGGGCCTTTCTACTTTTGTCCCTGCACAGCCTCGCAACATCCTTATAGTCCTCCTGAGTGGCCCACCCTCTTTTCCAAAGATTATAAGCCCTCTTTTTTTTTCCTAAACTCAAGCCACAACTCTCTGTTCAGCCAGGTTGGTCTTCTTTTAACACTGATGATGCAGAAACAAATGTCTCAACTGGATTAACATATATAAAAGCAGAAAAAAGTTCAGAATAATTGATGCAAATAAATTCTAGTATATATTTCAGGTATGCATTGAGAGGTCAAAAAGATTCTGACTGCAGGATGGAACTGAATATGATTGCTTGCAGGAGCTAGTGGTTTGATCTCATGAACCTAAAGCTGTCTTCTATTTGTACATATGTATATCTATTTAGGATTAATTTGTGTTTTAATCTGATATATATATACACTTACTTTCTGCTGGAATTCCACAGAAATAACAATAGATCTTGATGAAATTGACTTATGATCACTTGTTAGATATTATGCCTTAATAAAACATTTCAGAAATTGTTTGGATCTAAAGCTATTTTAAAAGCTGCTATTATTATTTACATAATTTATCATTTGAATTAAGAGAGTTATATAGATCGTTTAAACTCATTGAGAAAGTCCCTTGGGGGGAGGAAAGTATTCATTCTTTTTCAAGTAGACACTGATAGTATTTTATCCTTATTTAGCAAACTAGTAGTTAATAACAGTATTGAGTGTTTCAAGAAGTATTCAGTAACAATAGCCTGTGACTTCAAACATTTTACTCAGACATTAACATTGCTGCAGCCAGAAAAAAGGATAATTATTAAAAATAATAAAGTATTTATATTTATAGTAACATTTACATTGCATTCAGAATGATAAACAAGAAGTAAATCAGACCTATAACACATTACTCTTGCCCCAGAAAACATACATGTACACAGATGCACACATGTGCAGTTCTTGTGCACTAGTTTTTATGCAATCTGTCTTTAGTGCTGTCACAAAATAAATTCTTACAACTTTAGTTTGTTCATCACCATATTCTCTATGCTTCATTCCTTCCTCTACTTAATGTTTCATTGTTTTTTTTTTGTTTTATTATTATTTCTGGAAGCTATGTTGCATTGAGGGTTGCCTTTTTTTCTCTCTTTTTTATTGTTGTTTTGTTTTCTATTTTTGTTAATGTTTATATATTTTTTTTTCCCACTTTGATTCTCTTTTAAATGCTCCCTTAAGGAACTGGACTACAGAAAATACTGTGATTCTCCAAAACTTGGCATTATAGGCAATCAGCATAACAGAATTTGTTAAGCTAAATGTACCAGGATCATCTGGCAAATCTCAAAGTAACCGCCATTTCATAATTATTAATATTATACCCTCTGATTTTATTTTTTATACTTTCTGCTCAGTACAAAATCTTAAATTTGCCATTGTTTCATCAGGAAAAAAATATATATTAAAAGTGTTTTTAAAAGAAAATTATCTTTCTGATTGTACTCAGAATGATGAAAGATTTTTTGTACTTCTTCATGTTGATGTATCAACCATCACTATCACCACAAGAAATTATGTTTTAAATCTAAAGATATGGACTGATTAACTAAGACTTTCTTAATCAGTATGGTCCTCATGTATTTCTCTTACAATATGTATTACTTACTATATGCATACTAAATATGAATATTTTTGTTTATTTTAATATATGTATAATTCAAATAAGACTGTGGAAATGTTACTATGGCCTAGAAGGAGGGCAAAAATAAATAAATGATATAGTGCAACAACAACGAGTTGTCTTCACACCTTTAATTTGAATGTTACACTTTTTTCTTTCCCTCTGAAATGTCCTACAAAGAAGTTTAATATGGAGCACAAATTGCGTCATAGTAAGGGATTCTGCAAATATGTAATCTACCTAAATGTGTAAAGCTAAGACATAATCCTTCAAAACCTCATCTGCAGGAGTATGATTACATGATTATACCTCTGAACTTCTGTTTTCATCTTGAACCTGTTAATCAAAAATGCTTTATAATAGAGATGAGTGATAACACCCCTGTATTTTGTCAGATTACTTGAATTTTAATAACATTCCCCTTTCAAAGTTCATGATATAGTTTCAGTTTACTATAGTTTGACCTTGGCAATGAAAGTTTCATTCCATGGGATGCAACTGCAAAGGATGTATCTTGTTGTCTTATAATGAAATTATTTCTTATTTGTGACAGTATGGAGCAAATCATAAATATACATTATTTTCCCTTTGTAAATAAAAATATCAAATGAAATTATAATTATAGTTATAAACCTTCTACAATATTTTTAATGAGCTATAAAAAAAAATAATGAGAATTTACTTCACCTCTGATCAAAATTCTCGTAGGTTTTCCCCACAAAACTGCATTTCTGATGCCATTACATGTCTCTGGTAATTCACTTGAAAAATGAAACCATGTGACTGCAGTACTGTAATATTATCAGTTATTAATTCTGGGACTCTGAAATGTAAAATAATAATAGTAATAATAAAACAATAATAATAAAATAGCACATGCATTGGCCTAATCTAGATGGTAAATTCAGTGGAGATACGGAGAGAGAAGATTGTAATCTATTCATCTTTCAGTTCAAACTTTTGATATGCAGGCCAGGCTGGCCTTCAACTGCAGGTGCATGAAATGACTGTGTAGGTAACAAGCTAGGGAAATTACTTCTCTGTTGGAAAGTGAAAAAAAGAATGTACCTAAAGCAGTAAATGTAATTTTATGACTCTTATGTTTTACTTCATTTACATCATTTACATCATTATGTTTTCATCATTTTAAGGCAGTCACTGAAGGAAAAAAAAAAATACTATATTTCTTCATAAAAGAAATGTGGAAATATATTTCATATATTTCATATATTTCATATATTTCATATATTTCATAGAATCATAGAATGGTTTGGGTTGGAAGGGACCTTAAAGCTCATCTAATTCCAACCCCCCTGCCATGGGCAGGGACACCATTCACTAGATCAGGTTGATCAAAACCCCATCCAACCTGACCTTGAACACTTCCAGGAATGGGACATGCAGAACTTTTCTGAAAAAACCTGTTCCAGTCCCACACCACCCTCTGAATAAAGAATTTCTTCAGAATACCTAATCTAAATCTATCCTGTTTTAGTTTAAAGCCAAAACTCGTCAACTGCACTCCCAGACAAAGTATCCCTCCCCAGCTTTCCTGTAGTTCCCCTTTAAGTATTGGAAGTCCAATCTAAGGTCTCCATGGAACTCTTCTCCAGGATGAAGAACCCCAACCCCCTCAGCCTGTCTTCACAGGAGAGGTGCTCCAGCCCCTTGATCACACTTCTGGCCCTCCTCTGGACTTGTTCTTATGTTCTTCCTGATCTGGTTGCATCAGAGGTGAATGCAGGACTCCAGGTGGGGTCTCAGCATAATAGAATGGGAGAATCACATCCCTTGACTTGCTGGCCTCACTTCTTTAGATGCAACCCAGGTTGGCACATATGGTTGGCTTTCTTGACTGTAATTGCACATTCCCGGCTCATGTTTGTGTTGGACTTACATGACAAGGGCTTGGTAGCAAGGGGCAGCAGTGGTGGCCTCTGTGAGAAGAATCCAAGGCTGTCTCATGTTAGATAAGGGTCACTTTCAACTGGCCCTAAAAGGGACATTCCACTGCCCAGAGTGGAGACAATGAAGCTGGTGAGGGGCCTGGAGAACGAGTCCTACAAGGAGCGGTTGAGGGAGCTGGGTTTGTTCAGCCTGGAGAAAAGGAGGCTCAGGGGTGACCTTATTGCTCTCTACAGATACCTTAAAGGAGGCTGTAGAAAGGTGGGGGTTGGTCTGTTCTCCCACGTGCCTGGTGACAGGACGAGGGGGAATGGGCTTAAGTTGCTCCAGGGGAGTTTTAGGTTGGATCTTAGGAAGAACTTCTTTACTTGAGAGGGTTGTTAGACATTGGAACAGGCTGCCCAGGGAAGTGGTGGAGTCACCATCCCTGGAAGTCTTTAAAAGATGTTTAGATGTAGAGCTTAGGGATATGGCTTAGTGGGGACTGTTAGTGTTAGGTCAGAGGTTGGACTTGATGATCTTGAGGTCTCTTCCAACCTAGAAATTCTGTGATTCTGTAATAAGTGATGTTCTTTCAGTCTCTGTGAGAGCATATTTCATAAAGCAAAAAAAACCTGCTGTGAAACAGAATCTGGGAGATGGGATTGAGAAAGCTTCCCTTCCTTCATAGGGAAGTCTGCTGCCCCCCTGGGGCCAGGGTCAGGGATGTTACCAGAAAGTTTTCCATCCTGGTTTGCATCTCTGATTACTATCCTCTTTTGATAGTCCAGGCTGGCAGTAATAATATTGAAGAGAGAAGCCTGAAGGCTAACAAATAGGACTTTAGGGGACTGGGACGGTTAGTGGATGGAGCAGGAGTACAGGTGGTGTTTTCATCCATCCCTACAGTGGCAGAGAGTACAGAGAGGACACAGAAAACCCACCTGATAAACACGTGGCTCAGAGGCTGGTGTCAACACAGAAATTTTATTGTTTTTTTTTTGACCATGGGGCTCTTTACTTGGCACCCAGTCTGATGGCTGCAGACGGTCCCACATATCTCTAAGAGGAAAATGGATCCTAGCCCAGGAGCTGGCAGAGCTCATTGAGAGGGCTTTAAACTAGGTAAGAAGTGGAATGGGGTTGAAATAAGGCTTGTTGGAGGTGTGCCAGGGGGAACAATGGCAAGGCTGGGAGAGAAGACAACGGCCCAGCTGAAGTGCATCTACACTAATGCACACAGCATGGGTAACAAACAAGAGGAGCTGGAAGCCATCGTGTAGCAGGCAGGCTATGACTTGGTTGTCATAATGGGAACGTGGTGGGACCACTCTTATGACTGGAGTGCTGCAATGTTTGGCTATAGGCTCTTCAGAAGGGACAGGCAGCACAGAAGTGGTGGTGGTGTGGCTTTCTATATTAGAGAGAGTTTTAATGTCATGGAACTTGAGGCTGGGAATGATAAGGTTGAGTTCCTGTAGGTTAGGATCAGCAAGAAGGCCAACAAGGCAAGCATCCTGGTGGGGGTCTGTTATAGACTGCCGAACCAGGATGAGGAGATGGATGAGGAGTTCTACAGGCAGCTAACAGAAGTTGCTAAATCATCAGCGTTTGTTCTTGTGGGGGACTTCAACTTCCCAGACATATCCTGGAAGCACAATGCAGCCCAGAGAAAGCAGTCTAGAAGGTTTCTGGAGAAAGTGGAAGATAACGTCTGGCGACAGGACGAGGGGGAATGGGCTAAAGTTGCGCCAGAGGATGTTTAGGTCGGATATTAGGAAGAACTTTACCAAAGAACTGTTAGGCATTGGAATGGGCTGCCCAGAAAAGTGGTTGAGTCATTGCTGGAAGTCTTTAAAAGACATTTACATGTAGAGTTTAGTGATATGGTTTAGTGGAGGACTGGTTAATGTTATGTCAGAAGTTGGACTAGGTGATATTGGAGGTCTCTTGCAACCTAGACAATTCTGTGATTCTGTGAAACAACCTTGCAGACTCCAGGTCAGTGTGGAAGGAGGGGGAGGAGGTGTTCCAGGTGCTAGAGCAGAAGATCCCCTGCAGCTGATTGAGAGGCCCATGGTGTAGTAGTTTTCCCCCTGCAGTCTGTGGAGTATCACGGTGGAGAAAATCTCTATCCTACAGCCTGTGAAGGAGCCCCTGGTGGAGCAGGTGGATGTGGCGTGAGGGAGGCTGCGGCCCATAGAGAACCCCCACAGGAGCAGGCCCTGGGTCGGAGCTGCAGCCTGTGGAGAGGAGCCCACGCAGGAGCAAGGGGTCTGGGGGGAGCTGCTGCCTGTGGGAGACCCATGCTGGAGTAGTTTGCTCTTGACGGATGGACCCCATGGTACAGAGCCATGTTGGAGCAGTTCTCGAAGAGCTGCTGCCTGTGGGAAGCCCACACAGGATGAGTTCAGTAGGATGGCATCTTATGGGAGGTACCCCACATTGGAGCAGGGGCAGAGAGTTACTGTAGAGCAGTGGAGATGAAGTCTCATGGACTGACTGGAACCCTCATTCCCTGTTCCCCTGTGCCACTTGGTGGGAGGATGTAGAAGAGGGGGGGGCAAGGTTTTGTTTTGTTTTGGGGGCAAGGTTTTGTTTTATTTTATTTTATTTTATTTTATTTTATTTTTATTTTATTTTATTTTTATTTTATTTTTATTATTTTATTTTTTCTTTTAGTTTCTCTCTGCTCTGGTCTGCTCATGATAGGCAATAAATTATATTAATCTCCCTATGCTGAGTCTGCTTCACCTCTGAAGATAATTTTTGAGTGATCTCCTTATCCTTATCTTAGTCCTTGAACACTTTCCATTGCATTTTCTCCCCCTTTGCCTGTGAGGAGAGGGAGTGAGAGAGTGGTTGTGGTGGAGTTCAGCTGCCCAGATAGGTAAAACCACAACACTGAGCTCCTCATCAACCAAAACCTCCAGGTACTTCTCATCAGGCTGCTCTCAACCCATTTTTTGCCCAGTCTGTGTTTATGCTTAGGATTACTCTGGCCCAGATGTAGGACCTTGCCCTTGACTTATTTTGCAGGCCTTTGTTTAAAGATCAATATTAATTAGATTGCACAAAAATAAATCAAGCAGAACACGTTAGACTGAAATTAACAAGAAATGAACCAATAACAAAGATAAGGATTTATTTATTTATTTATTTATTTATTGGATTAAACTGTTGAGAAGTTGTTAATTGGAACATATCCCTGTCTGGTTTCATATGGGAAAAATGTAGTTTAGTTTTGAGAAAAACTAAATGTAGTTTTGAGAAAAATACAAAGGAAACTGTAAAACCTTTACATTTCTAAATTATGTATGTATATACATGTGAATTCATTCAAATGTCTCTGACAGAAAATAAATAAATAAATAAATAAAACAAAAAAGCCAAAGAGACAAAGTTAGAGCAAAGCAGTATTATTCCAGACAAAAATATGAACTCAGATAAGAAAAAAAAATAAAAGGTCCAGAGGCTTTTTCTTTTAATATCATTTTACTCTATTTTTTGCACTTTAGTTGTTGCTATTTCTGTTAAAGTGAAAAAAAAAAATATTATTTTACTCTTCCAAGCCATTTTGTCAGTCACTGGCACTTATATCCTTGACTAAAAGGGCTTAGGTATGTTGAAGACAGTTGGGCTTGTTATGATAATACAGTTGGAACAAAGGACAGGAAGGGAATAAAGGATAATTTTATTCTATTTCAGGGTGACTTAATCACATGATTTCATGCTGGCAGAGGTGAAGTATTTTCTGATGGAGGAGGAGTGCTTGAGATGAACTGAAACTGACCCAAACTTAAAATCATTCTGGAAACATGACAACCACCAATGGCAAAATAACAGTACAGTGAGATATAAGCAGAAAGGGAGAAAAACAATGGGAGAAATTTATTATCAAAGATGTGAATTTGTTCTGCATAATAAGATGTCAGTTGTTAATGGATCATCCTTATTATCTTTTCTGGTAGCAAGACATAACCTTTTGCATAACTTGCTTATATATATGTAAGTGTATATATATACACAAACATAAGGATCATCCTCAATTAATAATAACCAAGGAATTTTTTTTAAAGAGTTGGAAAATCTCCTTCTTGGACAGTCTTTTTCCTCTGGCTTTCATCCTCATGATGTATTGTACAAATGCATCACTAAGACAGCAATAATCAGAGCTGTCATGAATTGTGCAATGATGGTAGACATCTTTATAGCACATTTACATCTTTATAGCACATATAATTCATCACAATAGTATTTCAGCAAATCAGCTGGCAGAAAAAAAAAAAGGCAACATTAAAAAAATAAAAATAATATACATGAAAGACTATCAAAAGAATTAAGATTTTGTATGTTTTGAGGGAAGGGAAGGGAAGGGAAGGGAAGGGAAGGGAAGGGAAGGGAAGGGAAGGGAAGGGAAGGGAAGGGAAGGGAAGGGAAGGGAAGGGAAGGGAAGGGAAGGGAAGGGAAGGGAAGGGAAGGGAAGGGAAGGGAAGGGAAGGGAAGGGAAGGGAAGGGAAGGGAAGGGAAGGGAAGGGAAGGGAAGGGAAGGGAAGGGAAGGGAAGGGAAGGGAAAAATACACAAACTGATTGTACAGGTCTGTCTGACATTTTCTGAGAGTTAAATCTAAAACAATCAGAAAACAAAACTATCTTATTTTTATAAGGTTAGAACAATAACTACTCATGTAGCAAGCATGCGTTAAAATCCTTACAAACATTTTCAAACTCAGACTATCATTCCATTATTTCAGTAGATACAATTGGTAGACCCCAGAAAAGATCTCAACAGTGTTTTCATGATCATTTCACAACCTCCTTCATGCAGAAGTTGGAAAATTAGTTGATAGTGAAAAGTACAATGCCAATTTACAGTGCGATTCTGAAAGAGTATTTCTAGTAGATTACACACATACATTGTGCGTTCTTATTTTCTGAATCATAGAATATCCTGAGTTGGAAGGGACCTACAAGGATCATTGAGTCCACCTCCTGGCAGCACACAAGTGTACCCGCAAAATTCAGACCATATGACTAAGAGCACAGTCCAAACACTTAAACTCTGACAGGCTTGGTGCCATGACTAGGTCCCTGGGGAGCCTGTTCCAGAGTACAACAACCCTCTTAGTGAAGAACCTTTACCTGATATCCAGCCTGAACCTACCCTGTTGCAGCTTGACACCATTCTCTCGGGTTCTGTCACTGGTCACTAAACAGAATAGATCAGTGCCTGCTTCTCCACTCCCCCTTGTGAAGAAGCTGTAGACCACAATGATGTCTCCCCTCAGCCTCCTCTTTCCCAGGCTGAATAGGCCAAGTGGCTTCAGCCGCTCCTCATACATCCTCCCCTCTAGGCCCTTCACCATTTTAGTAGACCTGAATTACCAGTTTAACAGAAACTCCAAGGATGTAATTGAACAGCTGTGTTTGTGACACTGAGTCTAAAAGAAATAATATAGCTTTTAGAATAGCAAAGGTCAACTGGATCTTTCCCTAAAAATAAACAACTTTGAAAGTAGAATTCTGGTTTTCTGTCTCAAATACAGTCTGTTCTACACAGTGGAATAATTTACAAGTGTTCAGTTAAAGTGTGGGGGAGCACTGATTTGGAGTGAATTATTTCCACAAGTAAGTCAAATATTGAAAAGGCTGACCTGGTTGCTACAAGAGTACACTCAATGCCTGCCACTCACTATCTGAAGAATTTAAGATGACTTCCATGTAAACTTTTTTTTTGTAAGGTTCTTTTTAAGGTCACTATGTATAATAAAGACTGCACTGTTAAAAATATATGTCAAAAAGGTTGCATTGATAATATATTACTTTATTACATCATGTACCTGGTAATTATGTATGACACATCATTAAATTATGTATCTGATGTAGTAAACTCCTTTTGCTCACTTTTTCTTAATTTTTTGAGGAGGATTTTTTTGGAAGAAAGGTTGCTGCGTTGTAATAGTTAAAAAAAAAAAAAAAGCATAATGTACAATTTAATCCTATTAAGAGCAGAGAGGTGAACCAAAACACTCCCTGATGTCATTTCCAGCTTACATTTTTCTGTGATTATATTTCTGTTCAATATATCTGAAGACTGTTATATTTATTTTTAAATCAAATATTATCTTTGGTATCATATGTCTTACCTTAGAGTGATGATTTTAATAAAGTATGCTTCCCACTTCCTGGTTAGTTGAGGATAAGTATCCCCTTTAAGAAGTTTTTTAGATATATTTGGCACATGAGAGTGAAAGCCACCTTGATAACATTATTTCTAATTAACTGACAGTATTGACAGTTAGAGCCATCTGTCTGCTATATATCTTTATCTCTTAAGATATGTTAAATAGTGTAAGGCTTTGAATATATGTTGCAAAAAATGTATATTGCATCATTCAGTCTTGCAAAAAAGCCAAAGTTCATCCATAATAGAATTAACATTTAAAAGTTCATAAGAATCAGATGAGCATCATACTTTATTACTTTATTTGTAAAGTAGTCAATTTCATTTAATCAGTAGGAAAAAGTTACCAAGTTAAGATAATTTTCAATGTAATTCCACAGAGGTAGGAAATGAAAGGTTATTATATATATATATGGTGATACAGAGATAAATTTTAATTAAGGAGAGCCTGGGACGTCATTTTTATTCCCATACCAAACATTAAGTCAGTGGCTTCCTTTAAGAGAGTACAATAACTCTGTAAAACACAGCTGCATTGTAGCATAAACACAGCATAGCTAGTCAGTTAACTTTTAACAAGGCTTTTCACGAAAGATAACTTTTGAGAATGTTAGCAGATCTCAATCAATGTTGAATGACTTCTCCTCTGAGGTATTAGGAGGAGTATATGAAAAAGCTAGAAACATTTGTATGAAAATGTACGTGGAAAAAGGAGGTCAGCCTAAAAGGTCAACTGATAATGGACATTGATTATTTAATCTTAAATCAGACACGCAAGGCAACATGTAAGGTAATTAGGTACCTGGTAATACCATATAAGGCCAAGCTTACCTATCAGAGATATCAAATTTGTGTGTGGATATACATAACTTGGATCAGTTATGAAAAATCAGGAGAAAGATTTTTATTTGACATATCAGGAAAATGAGAAAATAGAAAAGCATGAGGAAATAGATAACGGGTGACATAAAAAAGTGCAGTCACATACAGGCAAGCCACTGATCAGAACACCTATTTGGTCAGTCCCTGTACCTGATTGTCACAGTTGCTGGGAGACAGCAAGTGATTCACTAGTAAACTTCAAGCAAGACTAGCAAGTGGAGTCCAGTATCTAGAAAGATGCAGTCTCTAAGATGGAGACAAGATGAAATGACCAAGCTTAGGGCATGAGTACTGGATGATTTTAAAGGCAATGTCTGGGGGATGGCAATTGTGACCAGTCCTTGTGATGGTATGTATAAATATAGGAAATTTGCTTGCAGTTCTAGAAAGTAACTAGTCCTCTTTTATTTAGAAGTATAGCCTTACAGGCCTAATTTTCAGACAGCTAATACTGTGGGATGAGTTAGAAAAGAAATGAAACTGTTATTTAAAAAATCCAACAACCTTTTTAAACCATGTGGGCCACCACGTTGGTAAGAAAAACTGTGTCAATTCAGACTCTTTCTCATGTAGATCCTTTGATCTACTTTATATTTGGACAGGGCAAGAGAGAATGACGGAGAGAGAGAAGGGTGAGTGGGGGGGAGAAAGAAAGGGGGGGGGGAAGGGGGTCCAAGCTAGGACCCGTATCTAGGTACTTTCTTGAGAAATTACAGGGAACCTATTAACTTCACAGACTCATTCTGTTTCTCTCAAACATTAGAGATTATTTTTAGATTTTATAAATATAAACACTATAGATATTAACATTTTTTATTCCTGAATGTATGTGTTTAGATGGCTTGGGCAGGGAGAAAGGAAAGGAAAAGGTAGTTGCCTATAAGAAAATTAAGAAAATAAATAAATTTAAGTTTAAATGTGAGAGAAAAAATGAAAAAATGAAAAAAAAAAAAGTTCATTTTCTTAGGTGTACTCAGAGAATGGGCAAGACTTACAAAGAAAAATAAAAGGTATATGTGTAAACATGAACATAAACATTATTGCAAATGTCATTGTCTTTAAAGAAAAAAATGTTTGTGCATCAATATGGTATACTGAAATTTTGTAATCACTATTAATGGAAGTCTAGAATTAACATAGGAGTAATGTGTGATTCTTCTTGAAGTCGAAGGAATATTTAGGAGAAATAGAGGAATTAATGTAAAGAAATCAACAGTAATTGGAATTGAGGGTAGGTAAGAAGTCTCAAATTTACAAGTAACCTGAAACTTAATATTTCAAGTATTAGACAAGTCAATGACTCAAATAATGAAACAAGCAAAAATGTAGCTATATCAATTATTTACTGTAAAACTGAAATATAGGTCATATCCTCAGATTGCATGTTTCTACACAGATCATTTGAACTCAAAGGATTACTCTGATTTATATCAGCGGAAGTTTGGACCATGCAGTACCTTTTTTCCTTCAAGATATATTTCATTGTCATCTAGCAGTAGCTTAAACATGTATACTTCAAAGGGCATAAAAAGATGCATTACTATACATCTGGAATATTTTCAGTGAAGGATCTGAACTGAAATTTCTGAGATCATTTCTCTAAAATTATATTTTGCTCTTTGAACAAATAAAGTGTGAAGAACCTTGCTTATTCTTTGGATTTGGAAGGAACATTAAATTCCATAACTCTTTCATGCAATTCAGGAAATGTCTGTTGCTAAATAATGGTTAAACAATACAAAGAACTTCAAAGATATATCAGGTAGATAAAGCTATTCATATGTGAATAGCACTTCATCATCAACTGAATAACACAGTAGAATATCATTTATCTTTGTCAGTCATGGGTAACTCATGCACAGTATAAAAGACTGTTGATTACTGAATAATTTTGAGTACTTTTCAAATAAAATGTTATCAGCTTACTTTACACTTCCATTACAAAAATAATGTAATATCTCATTTTTCTTACTACTTTTATATATTTTATACAATGTCTTTATTGTTTTTAATTGCTAAAGCAAAAAATAGTATGGATACTACAAAAAAAATGAGTGTGATTTCTGTTTAGAACTGAATATGTTCTGTGTAGTAAACAGGCCTTCAACTTCCTAGAAAGCAAAATGGATTTTCATGATATTTAGCACCTTTCTGATAATACGTGAAAAAAAACATTATTCCCAGCACAGAATAATTATAACTATGCAAAGTTGTTGGTTTGTTGTCACTGTTGTTGTTGTTTTGGTTTGGTTTGGTTTCTTATTTTACCTAACAAATAGTATTCTTCAATACATTTTTTCTTAATACTAGGTGCCTTTGAATTTGAGCTTATGCGTGATAGCAGTAATGGTTTATATTATCTGGATTTATACTCAGATTTCTATTATAAACTTTCAGGAGGTATGCACCAGAGTGCTTTGGTGGGAACTAACATCTCTAGCTGTAGGCCTACATTGACCCAGTTTTAAGACTTCTGATGTTTCTATGTAGCTGTTGAAGTGTTGATGTTGCAGAAATTATAAAATAATTGGCTGGGTTATATTATAGAAGAAGGGTTCGGTTGGAGCATTGATGCAGGTAGTGCAACTGGTAATGAATTAACACAGTAATGAAGACTGCCAAAGGACAGGGAACATTTTTACTACACTGTCTATATTTAAAACAGCTTAAAAGACTGTGCATAACTAACATAGAAATTTTCCAGTGCTGCCCTTATTTTATCTAAGAAACTGTCCAATAAACCTTCAGAGTGATGAAAAAGGGATAGCTACATTTTATAGGTAATCTGAAATTCAATCTCCAGGGACATGTCTGCATTTAACAGTGCTAAATAGTTATTGAGAGATTTTCTGTATTTGCATTAGATTTTTATTTTTATTTTTATTTTTTTTGTACAACCAAGTTCACCAAGTTCAGTTCTGTGCTGCATAAGCTTGCTATGATTGCTGTGATATGAACATTGTTTTTGCAATCTTCTTTGATTTTTATTTTAGTAATTGTCCTGTACTTTTCAGAACAATGTTGTGTATACCATTTTCCTCCTTAAAGATATTCAGTCCTCTTATTATGAATATTCTCTAATTTCTGTTTCTCCTTTGTGAATCTCAACCACAGAATCATAGAATGGCTTGGGTTGTAAGGAACTTTAAAGATCATCTACTTCCAACACCCATGCCTTGGACAGGGATGCCATCCACTAAATCAGGTTGCCTAGTGACTCATACAACCTGATCTTGAACACCTCCAGGGATGTGGCATACACAGCTTCTCTGGGGATCTCATTCCAAGGAAGAACCTCTGGGAATCTCATTCAGATTTTTAAGAGTTAAAACAGTAAAACGTAACATACATTTCTATCATTTCTGAGTTGTGTTGTAGATGAGGAGCACAGAATCACAGAATGATTGAGATTAGAAGGGACCTCTGAAGGTCATCTGGTCCAACACCTCTGCTGAAGCAGGGACACCTAGAGCTGCTTACCCAGGACCATGTCCAGGAGGTTTTAGAAGATATCCAAGTAGAGAGACTCCACAACCTCTCAGGGCAACCTGTTCCAGTCTTCAAACACTCACATAGTAAAGAAATATTTCTTGACGTTCAGAGGGAACCTCCTTTGTTTCAGTTTGTGCTCATTGCTTCTTGTCATGCCAATGAATACAAGGGATACCATTGAAAAGAGCCTGGTTCTGTCCTCATGGCACAGTTCCTTCAGGTGTTTGTATACACTGATAAGACCTTCCTGATTCTTCTCTAGTCTATGCTAAACTGAGCACAAAAGGAAAAATACAAAGACAAAGCCTATTTAAAGAATCAAAAAAAAAAATAATGTTTTTTTTTAAAGAATGTGACACAAGTTAAGATGGAAAACATTTTTTGATATTTAAAAATACATATATTTGTGAACTTTTGTTATTAATTGAATGGATATGGAATATCTTTGATTTTTTTTTCCTTGAAAGATAAATTGAATATTTAAAAGTAAAAATACCTTTGAATTGAAAAACTTTCCAGCTAAAATATATTTGTGAAGGCAAGAATTCCATATTTCACATGGAAGATTATATTTGATTTGAAACAGTAGTAACAGTCATACATAGTTAAGAGTATAAGAAAAAATGTCAAAAACAATGCAGTGACCATATTTCAAAAATATTTTTCTTGTTGCATGTTGACTATATGTTGACTTTGGTTATACATATTTCCCAAAAGAGTAATTATTAACAACAACAACAACAACAACAACAACAACAAACAGACACAAAAAGCAAAACTTATAGCATCTTTTAAAATGTTATCTGTTCACTGAACTCTTTGCTGCAATCAATAGCAATATTTTTCCTGCTTTCATTATTATGGTATTAAATCACTAATACATGTTGAGATTAATATAATTTCTTTTGTTGGATGAACACTTAAGAAGATCTGATTGCACATGATGAGCTTTTGTAAATCTCACAGATACCTTAATTTGGGGTTAAAAAAAATTATATAATGCATTTTCTCTGTATATATATGTGTATATACATATATACACACCATACATACATACATACACATGTATTTATATTATACAGCTCCTGAAGAATACCTAGTTATTTTTTACAACATTTCAAATTATTAGCTAAGGAGAAAATACAGAAATGATTGCTTTCAATCAAAAGAAAACAAAGTTGCTTTGTTTTGTTTAGAAATTGAGCTTAATTTGAGTTTCTCAAAACTAGAAGACAAAGAAAATGGTCTAAGGAATTGACTTATTAATATCTTGAATATGAATAAATGAAAAGAATGTTTAACCTCTGTACAGTGCAGCAGAATACCGTGCCTCAATATTCTAAGGAGTATTTCAGAAATATTTTGCTATTTTTAGACTATCATATATAAACATGTTTATATATATATATATAGTCTTATAATATTTTGTTTATCAACTCTTTTCATCAACTTTGCTTTATCTTATAACCAAGGCTCGTATGAATATGAGTAAAAAAGAAGACATAAATATATTACAGATAAATATTTTCATTTAATTTTAATCATGTAAAACTTAGAGGATAGATTTAAATTAAGATTTTAAATGCCAAATTCTAGCTCTATCATTGTGCTTGCATGTAAAATGACTGTTAAACTCCTGTGATAGCCCAATACAGGGAGAAGTGCCAGGTCCTGCACTTGGGATATAAAAACCCCAAGCAGTGCTACCGGATGAGAGATGAGTGGTTAGAAAGCTGTCGGGCAGAGAAGGACTTGGGAGTATTGGTTGATAGTCAGCTGAATACTAGCCAGCAGTGTGCTCAGGGGGCCAAGAAGGCCAACAGCATTCTAACTGGTGTCAGAAAAAGTGTGGATGGCAGGTCTAGGGAAGTGATTGTCTCCCTGTACTTGGCTCGGGTACTGCACCTCGAGTACTGTGTTCACTTTTGGGCCCCTCGCTACAGGAAGGACATCAAGGTGCTCGAGTGAGTCCAGAGAAGGGCAACAAAGCTGGTGAGGGGTCTGGAGAACAAGGCTTACGAGGAGTGTCTGGGGGAACTAGGGTTGTTTAGCCCAGAGAAAAGG